>NW_013524651.1:224308-323557 GCF_000250985.1 Nematocida parisii ERTm1 | reverse complement strand
CCGTGTTTCTAATATATTATTAGTATAATCCGTCTGTATTATTTTTACAGTAATTTCTATTTCTGTATTTCTTTATTTTTTTATAAACCCATTCACTGAAGATATTTAAATTTTATAGTTTTATAAGAATATTTAAAATTCATTTTTATTATAAATAGCTAGAATTTATATACTTACGTATATACACTTAATATACAAATGATTATTACTATATTGATATATATTAGTGTATATACAAGCCGTTTTTTCCTTGAAGGCTTAGACATACGAAAACTTTAATCCACGTCATCCTTATATAGACGACTTCTAATCACAAAAGCTGTCACTCACATATTTTGACACTCCAAACATTATCATTTTGTTTAACATTCTGGATCTCACCATCCCAAACCAACAATACACAGTATAAAATCAATTATATTTACTGTTTATTATAACACTTTCATAATTACTGCAATATTAAAGAATTATAATAAATTAAGTAATTACTGGTTTAACAGAAGACAACAATATAACAACAATTAAAGAGAAGTCTTCTAATATATTGAATTGGAAAACTATTATATTTATAACACTAATTATTGAGGTATATTTATTTTCATATATATATTTGTATAGGGTTAAACAATTTTACTTAAATATTAATAAGAGCAGCAACAATTGAAAAGAGACTAGGAAAAATCGAAGATTTAAGAAATACTAAGCCAGACAGAACAATTAACAACCAAACAACATTAATTATAACAATTAATTAGATTAACCGTATATACACAATAATTAGATTTGACTATCTATGCTTTTATACACAAAGAATGATTTATTTTCGTATACTGAAATAGTAAATAATTATTACTGACGTACCCACGAGGAGTAACGCCACCGCCGCCCTGCTACGTAGCCAAGAGAGAGAAGAGGGTGAAAGGGGAGAGCTCTTTATTGTCTTTAGGAAGCGACCCAAGCCTGCGCGGACACGGAGTCTCGGGCGCAGTTGTGTTAGGTCTGGCGCTGAAGTTAAGCCGTCGATGCTTCCCTGAGTCTCCCCCTAAATTGGGGGAAGAGCTCCGGTTAAATAGTCGGAAGTTGATATACTGATTCAGAGATCCCGGCCTTTGCTTTGGCGGGATCACCGCGCGAGCTGGCGCGCAGACGGATCGCCCTCGGGGCTCCCATCCGAGTGGTGGTGTCACCACAATTACTATAAAGAATATCCTCTAAATATAATGATTTATATTAATTTTACTGTTATACTTAATTTAAGATTTCTATATTTTAAGAAAATTTGGGTTCCTACACGTATGAATAAAATAAATAAAGTTCATGAATCAGTTTTACCATCAGATGGTATTCTTATACTTTCTATCTTTGAAATAACCCGAATTATAAATATAAATTATTTTATACGCTAAAATTTAAATTATTTATGGTATACTTGAAGAATATCTTTATATTTGGCATAATATGTATTATACACATAGATATAGTAATAAATTCAACAGAAAAATATAAAAGAAATAATCGAAAAGAGAAGAGTCATCCTTATTTCACAAGATTTAAATTTAGAAATAACCCGAAATCTACAAAACCAATTATTCCAGCAGGTGCACACTTACACAGCAATATAACAGAAAATCAAAGCAATTCAAATACAGGATATTTAATATCACCAAGTACCTCTAAACAGTCATTAAGTGATAGTATAAATGAGTGTATAAGTAGTAACATAAGCAATAACATGAGTAATAATACAAATAATAGTGTAGATGAATTTATGATTAATACTGGAAATAATAATGGAAATATATGTATTAATACAAGTGATACAGATAGTTATAGTAATACTGATGAAGTAGTAATAGATACATTTTCAGATTCAAATAAGTCAAGTAAGAATGTAGATATAACTATACCTAGTAATACAAGATATAATAAGACATTTATTTATTATATGAGTATGAATAGGTATATAAATAGAAATTATACTAGACAAGTATACAATATAAAGAAATTAGTACTAGTACATAATCTTATTTCATTAAATAATTATAATTTAATTATTAAAAAAGGGCATAATATAATTAAAGAATGGAAGAACAACTCAACTGTAGATGTATGGACACTAATTAAAAACATAAAATTAGACATTTATTCGAAAAATAGACTAATTATGTATATGGTTAATTTAGATAGTGATGAATTAAGAAATCCTGTATATTATAATGGTTTTTTTACTGATTTATTTAAATATATACAAGTACATGGACCATCAGTATACATTAATACTATAAGGAGTACGCATAATGAAATAAGTAATATTAAACAAAAAAAAGAAACTCTTGGAGATATATGGATTAATAAAGAAGTAAATGTATACTGCTGTTACTGTGGTATATCTAAACAAATAGTCATAGAAGTATCTGAGAGTGATACAGAAAAGGACATAAAGCTTAAAAAGAACATGAATATTATTCTCTATATACCAGAAGTATATGAAGACTTTTGTAAAATACCACTGAGGCTAATTAGTAAAATCTTTAAAAACCTTGAAGAAGAGTTAGATAATAAGTCTAATAGTATTACTATGGAAAATATATTTATTTTTAATTATATAATAATGTATCTTATAGGTGTTGTACAGGAGAATTCAGATATAATAGAAGAATCGTATAATATAATTAAAAAAATAGAGAAGTATAATAATAATAGTAAAATCAGCATATATGATTTCGATTGTATTGAAGTGTATACAATTGTTTGCAATGCGGTTAAATTGTTCTATGAGAAATTCCCGTATGTGTATATGCTATCCCACGAGGAAAAGAGTCTGCTTAGATCAAAAAAGTTCAATAAGTACATATACGCAGACCCAAATAGTAGATATAATAAAATCATGGGTGGACATACAGTTACGTCACAGAAGTATATTAAGCATTATGCTATAATAAATGAAACTATTGAATCAGAAAGTGCTCGTAATAAGTGTAAAATAATAATAATTAATGGTAACATACATATTAATATGGCATCTATTGAAATATCCATTAAAGAGCATTATCATGTGCAGTTTGTAGATAATGTAAGACACACTCTTGAAATCATACACCTTCCCTATTACTTACATAAAACAAAGAGTAATAAATTTATACTATATCAGATTCATAAGATTAAGAATATAATCACATACCTAAAATATGTATATGATATAGGGGCGGATATGTATAAGAAAAATCAAGGATATTTATACGCATTTAAGTATAATACAAATAATAAAGCATGGTCGTTAATAAGTGATACAGACGATTTAAGCAAAACAGTAGAACAAATGGAACGTACTGGGTATAATATAATATTTTATTATGTTAAAGAGAACATACATGAAACCAAATTCTATTTAGCTGAGTTTACATATCCATTAAGCATTAAAAATGAAATTAATGATAATAATATTAACAAACCAAGGATTCCCTTACTGCTTTCTGTGTTTATGTTTAGTGCTATTATTCTAGGACCATATGATATTAATTATATTAATAATGAAGTACCTAAGATAGAATCATATACAGATATGTATCCAATTGTGTATATGCATAATTATACAGAAATAATGGATAAGACATTATTGCCTGAAGAAAGGCCTGAGAATATTTCATATAGTGAATTATTACAAAATATCAGTATTAATGAAAGAAAATTAAACTGCTTTATTAAATATTATTACAGTGACTTCTTTATAAGAAATTCAAACGATTGGTACGAAGATCATCACTGTTACTGTATGAATATTAAACAGGAATTGATTAGGTCTAATAACAATTTAATAATAAAATGGCATACAAGGATATATGACAGTGTATATGAATATACAACATATAAATTTAATACAGATATAAAGGATACAAGAGCATTTATACGTAATAATCAATCTGTTCATGCCTCATTTATTGACATGTTAAACCGTAAGAATCCTTCTATGAACATGGCAATGCATGGGTACTGTATATATAAAAGTATAAATAGTAAAGAGTATATGTCTTGTCCCATGCTATGCCATATTATGAAAGACCTTTTAGGAACACTGAATACGTATTTATTAGATACGGCATATTCTGAAGAAATAACAAATAGGGGCAGTAAAGGTATAGAAAATAAGGATAGTGAAGGTATTCTTAATCAAAGTATACTTAATCAGTTAATTATGCATTACAGTTTTATTCCAAATGATGTTTTAAATTTCATTCACCTGGATAATTATGAAGATATTAAAAATGCTTTAGATGGGGTTATATCTATAAGGAATAATAATTATAACGGGTGTAAATATGGAATTCATTATGATATATTATCTTGGTATATTAATAAAGTATAATTACTTAATATAGAAACAACTGTTATTATAGAAATTATAATAATTGTAAGGCATAAATAATATTTTATTCTAATAAACCATGCTTATATTACAATAATTATATTTAAAGAATTTTGGTTATTAAGCAGAATATTAACATAAACATATCTGACAGATTTATTATTTAGGGTTATATCGGGGTATGCTTATTTTCTATTCTTTCTATTCTCTTTTTTATTAGATGTTCTTAAACCTTGCCTGCCTTTTTTTACTTCTTTAATTTTCTTACCAATTCCTTCTTCTTTCATATCCACTGCTGCTTCTTTCTTGGCATGATCTACACTGTCTGATAAACTATATATTAAATCGCTTGATATGGAATACTCGTCCATTTTTAGATCCAGCTTAACTTCTAGCTTACGGAACTCTTCTACATCATACTGTGTTACAAGAGTGATCGAACTGCCTGTTTCACCTGCACGGCCTGTTCGGCCTATACGGTGTATATACTCTTTGTGGCCATCTGGCATGTCGTAGTTTATAATTATTTTTATGCCTTCCATATCCATGCCTCTTGCTACTACATCTGTTGATATAAGTACAGAATATCTTCCTCTTCTGAACATTTCAATAGTTTCTGTTCGAACTTCTTGAGATTTGTTTCCATGTATGCTGCACACAGATTCATCTAAGGACCGAAGCATTCGCTCTATTTTTTCTGCTGTAATGCATGTTTTAACAAATACAATGCACTTTCTAGAGCCTAGAGACCGAATAATGCTGTATAAATAGACTTCTTTGTATTTCTGTGGGAGGTATACATATTGCTGGGATATGTTCTCAGGGATTCCCTCATCCTTTTGTACGTTGTATAATAATGGATTGTTCATTCTTTTGTTTTTAAATGCATTTACACGCTTTGTAAGTGTGGCGCTAAATAAAAATATATATTTCGGAGAGATTAGCTCTAATATTCCATTTATATCGCCATCAAAGTCATTGTCTAAGAGCCTGTCACACTCATCCAATACTAAGTATTTGAAAGAAGACAGAGTTATTCCTTTGGTGTTACGTAAGTGGTGGTAAATTCTTCCGGGTGTGCCAATAATAATATGAGGCCGTGCAGCCAGACTTTTCCCTTGAACAAGTAGATCTACTGCACCTATAAGCAAGGTAGTCCGTAGGCCTATTTCAGCACCAATATCAGATAAAACAGCATGCACCTGCTGAGACAGTTCTCTTGTAGGAAGAATTATCATTGCATAAAAGTACCTGTCATCATTGAGCAGTGAGTGCAGTATGGGCAATGAATAAGCCAGAGTCTTACCAGTTCCTGTATTAGATATAGCCAAAAGACTTTGCCGATTTTCAAGGTTGCTAAGCGTAAGCTTTTGTATTTCAGTGGGGTGAATAATTCCTCTTTTAGTAAGTTCTTCAACAAGCGAGCTGTCAAGTGAATAGCTTGAAAATGTTTTCTTCTCTTCCTGCATAAAACTACTTGTAAAAATTTTATGTCTCCGTTATATTTGTAAGCTTTTTCTATGATACAAATGCTAACAGACAAAACTTCATATTGTAATACACTTTATAACTATCTATCATACTATATAGCAGTCACTCGCAATAAAATAGATTTGACCTGCAAAACGCCCAATAGATGTGCTGAAGCCTTAAATGTGCACACCTCACCATGATTCAAATCTGAATATTCGGTTGGTTGCCAGGCAAAAAATAAACCAATAGGAAAAAGAAGTACAACCAACCAAAAGATGCATATTTTTCACATGAAAATATAAGAATAATATCATACCATCCCCTTAATGGAGTCGAATGAGAGAGAAAATGGAAACAACTCGCCAAGTTCCACGGGAGATGTATCACAGAAGATTAAGAAATTAGTGACTAACCCAATACAAACGCGAGACACAAAAGCAAGTGATGATTCAGAGAAAAGTGACGATGAGTCTAACCAAGAAATAACACACGGAGATAAAATAATTGAGGCTGTAAAAGAAGAAAACAAAATTAAAAAACAAAGAGAAAAGCATAAGAAAAGACAGCCCATGGATGATCTAGAAGAGGAGGACAAGTTTTCTTTCTTTGATACTCTTGGGTACATAGAAAGAAATTTAACTGGTCTATGGTTCTATACAGCAGTATTTGCATATGCAGTAGTTGGTTGTTTGCTTATTATGCTGTCTCCAACGCTGGTTATTTTATTAGAAAAGCCTGGTATGCCAAAGCTACTAATGCCAATCACCCAATACAAAGGGGTGACTTCTTCTCAGATAAACTTTAAGCTAGGGGTATTCTTCTGTGCTGTATTTCTTAGCTATCTTGTAATATATCTAATAATGAACAGACTGGTGTTTATCGTTGCAATGGTTTGTGATATGTTTAATCATAAGATAAGCAATGATGGTAAAATCATTCTGTTTATTGTTGATGATATAAAATATCTGATAACTGTTCTGATAGTGAGTATTTTCGGAATAATCCACTGTAATCTGTTCATGGAAGACTATTCTTTGACAAGAATGGAGGTTAAAGGATACGGTAGACTTGGAGGATATTCAATGTGTGCGGGTATTTTGTTCTTTTTCTTTATAGTGGAGAAGTTCTTCTTAAAGTTGGCAATTGCATACTGTGGGAATAATGTGTTTTCTGGAAGAATTGGAGATGTAAATTTCAAAACCTCTATTCTAAGGAGGCTGTCTATTTATGCACAAAGTATCAACCAAAGAGGAATGGGGAATATGAACGCCGATTCAATGGAGGGCATAGAAATAACCAACACATTCCTAGTGCACTTTGTTGACTTTAAAATTAAGTCTAAGTCCCAGTGTGAGGACATTGTATATGAAATACTGAACAGCATAGCAGCAGATGACAGTAACACAGAAAATAACGATCCAAACAAACCAGATGCGCACTTAAAGATGCAAATAACAATTGATAGCATACGAGATGCATTTGGCAATCAGTGGATGGAGATTTGGAGGTATCTAGAATCCCATGAATATGTAAAAGAAGTTGATGGGAATTCTGTTATTAGAGGAAAGGATCTTTTAAACCTTGCTATCTCTGTATATGGGGAAAGAATAGATCTCAAACGAACATTATACGACAGAGATAAGATTCTGGGAATATTAGACACAATCTTACAAATAGTGGCAATTATTCTTACTCTTATGATCAGCACGCCATTCATTGGATTTAATCCTATTAATGCACTTGCTGGATTTGTTCCATTACTTATGAGCTCTGGCTGGCTCTTTTCTGACATTATTAAGGATGTGTTTAATAATTTCATATTCTTATTGCATGAGCACGCATTTGATGTGGGCGATAAAATACTAGTTCATAGCAAAGAGTTCACTGTTTTAAGGATAGACCTAATGTACAGCACATTCACATCAAAAGGAGGAACAGTATGCTACATCCCAAACAAAGAACTAATAAAAGAGTCAATTTTTAACGTTCGAAGAAGTGACATACAGACAGAGCTAGTCGTCTTTATAATCAAAGATGAAGTAACAATTGATAAATTGAATGAGATCAAGGAAAAGATAGTAAACATACTAAAGAGCAAAGAACAGGACAGTAAAAAGAGAATTAGCATACAGGATTACGAAACAAAGAGTGACACCACAGTGATTACATTCAGAATTGAGTATCTGTGCAACTTCAGAGATCCCGAACCAAAGTTCACAAGAAGGCATCTTCCACTAGAGATTATTCAGAAAGCACTTGTTTCAGCAGGGTGTTCCTATGCAGAACAAAAAGCAGAAAGTACAGTCTAAAATAAAGGATACTTCTTATATATTATTTTTTCAAAATGTATTATTCTATAGTTATACTAAAATATAATAGCATATGTATTTACAATTATCACTGTTTTATATATTTATGTATTTAGTCATATAACACTGGCTAAATAACCCGAAATTCTATCACATACCATATGATATATCATTAGATTATCTGTCTATATATCACTGCACCTATCAATATACATCATACTGCATCATATAAATACTTTTTGTACATTTCTGTTCCCCTCTGCACATCTTCATCACCCTCTCTTCTTCTCCCCTCCTGCTCTCCTCATCTTCTGTTCTTATCTTATTGTATTAAAATTTTTAATCTTATTTATATTTTTAGTCTACTTCTTTTATACTATATTTACTTCTTGCTGCTATAATTGAATGAAGATTCTGCTGTATTTGCTAATAAAACTCAGATTGTCTTTATAAATATTATTTACATTTTATTTTTTTATGATTGACTTGTCTATTCTTAGAAATAAAGACACCCGGCAGCTTGTCATGGAAAGTGAATCTAACAGATTCCGTGGCACAAAAACAGCAGAAAAAGTAGTGGATATGATAGAAGAAAGAATAAAAATAAGATATGTAATGGAACAACTAAATAAAGAAATGAATAGTCTTACAAAAGAAGGGATGAAGTATTTTAAAGTAACAAAGGATAAAGGCTCACCAGAGGACAATGGAAAGAAACAAGAATTATTAGACAGAATAGCAGAAATAAAAGAAAAGAAGAGTAAGTGTGTAGTAGAGTTAAACACAAAAGAAGAAGAGACGGATAATATAGCAAGAGAAATAGGAAATATTCTGGATAAATCTGTGTGTATAGATGATAATGAAGATAACAATCCAATAATTGTACAGACAGAAAAGAGAACTAAAGAATTTTGGCCTAAGCAGTTATTATCATATGATTTGGTACTGGACAGATTGGGTGTAGTGGATACAGAAAGAGGGACTAGAATATCTGGGCACAGAGGGTATTTCTTAAAAGGTGCGGGTGTTATTCTTACACAGAGTC
Organism: Nematocida parisii ERTm1; assembly: GCF_000250985.1. Taxonomy (NCBI): domain Eukaryota; kingdom Fungi; phylum Microsporidia; genus Nematocida; species Nematocida parisii. The sequence continues at coordinate 314,367 of NW_013524651.1, read as the reverse complement.
TTATACGGTATGCACTGGATTTTTTACGTAAGAGTGATTATACGCTGATACAAACACCTTTTATGATGAGGAAGGAGTCAATGAAAAGAACTGCACAGTTAAGCGATTTTGATGAGCAGCTATATAAAGTAGAAGGCGGGAATGATTTGTACTTGATTGCAACCTCTGAGCAACCACTCTCTGCGCTGCACGAAGGTGAGTGGATAAAAGAAACAGAACTACCTATTAGATACGGTGGATATTCCACTTGTTTTAGAAAAGAGGCAGGTGCCCATGGAAAGGATAACAGAGGTATATTCAGAGTGCATCAGTTTGAGAAGATTGAGCAGTTTTTAATTACTGCCCCAGAAGAGAGTGAGGCAGAGTTTAAGAAGATGGTTGATAGATCCAAGGCATTCTATGACTCACTTGGGCTGTCTTACAGAGTAGTGTCGATTGTTTCTGGCGCACTTAACAATGCAGCAGCAATTAAATACGATTTAGAAGCACTCTTCCCCGCCTCAGACAGGTATAGAGAGTTAGTTTCATGCTCTAACTGCACAGATTACCAGAGCAGAGACTTAAATGTGCGGTACAGGCCAACTGAAAGCAATGAGGAAAAGCAGTTTGTGCACATGCTGAATGGAACACTCTGCGCGGTGCAAAGAACTCTTTGTTGTCTTGTGGAGAACTATCAAACAGAAGGAGGAATAATGGTGCCAGAAGTTTTAGTTCCATATGTGGGAGAAACCTTTATTCCATTCATTAGAGAATAATTTTCAACTATGTACTATTTTTAGGATAGAAAACAGCTGAAAAATGGAAATGCATAAAAACAAGATTTGTTTTTAAAATAACCAGATATTTATTTATTTGAGTACACAGTAAACAGTTTATTACTAAAAATTAGTCTGAATCAGGTGTTTTTTTGTTTTTGTTCTTCTTTGTTTTTGTCTTTCGCGCAAATAGCGATTTTTCTCCTCTTTTTAGAATTTCTGCATGGGACAGCTTTGAATTTCCTATTACGGTTAGCTCCATTTCCTTATCTGTGATATTTCTAATGTACTTCTTGAATGAAGCAGGCCGTTCCTGCTCTGCAATAGCAAGCAGCTCTTTTATAATCATTCCCTTCTTAGCAGATCCGGGTAAAAGCCTGCACTTCTTTCCCTCTAAGTATTTGTATGGGCCCATAACAGGAATTGCAAATTCAATTTCTTCCTCTGATGCTGGGTTAGCAGTGAACCCAGATACTTGTCTGTTGTCATCAGATATTTCTATTTCTTTGTCTTTTAGCTTATACATAATGCTAAACCCATACTCTAGCTTTGTTGGGTGATAAAATTCCTTTTTACCTGTGATCATGAAGCTCCCGTGTGTTAAGTACTCACCAGCTGGAGCTGTTTTACTGACTTGCTCCCCCCGAACACAGTAAACTTCTGTTATAGTACTGTTTTCCCAGGCCTTTGATAGATGCAGAGCCATTGCAGCTGCTACTTCTTTAGTGTGCACAGTTGCATTCTCCCCAACGATTACACTTGACCCACCCCTTACATCAGCATGAAAGTAATAATCTGTATCTAGAAGATGCTTTTTAACTAAAATTTCATTCTGCTTTGAGTCTCTTCCTGCCAGAATTAAGTCTGAGTCTTTTGTAATAAGCCATCTAAATTTCTCAAACCAAAATACATTCCTGTCAATTTTTTCAATTTTCTCTATTCTCTTGGTTACCTCTATTTCTTTAGTCCTACTCTCTTCAAGAGCAACTCTGGTCTTTTTCAGCTTTTCTTCTATTTTCTTAGCTTTTTGGTAGAGCGCATTTATCTGCTCAAATATAGAGGCAGTATAATCAATTGTAACCAATTGTTTATCTATAATTAAATCAACCGTTTTCTTCCCAAAGTTGGCCTTTTTAATGATTTTTGCCGTTGGGTTCTTATCCTTTTCGGATTCTTTAAACCGCTCAAATTCTTTCTCTGAAAGACTTGCTGCATGCGCTGCTTCAATTACAGAGATAACATTCTTTACTTCGGCCTGGTTCTCTGAAAGCAGCTCTGCTTTAGTCTTCAAAATTGTCATCTCATCAATTTTTTTGTGTAGGTCTCTCTCCTGGGCCTCCCGTATCTTTCTGTGCTTTTTCTGCGATACAGTTTCTGTTATTTCTTGTACTGCAAAGGCTGCGTCCATAGCACTTCCAAACCCATCAAACTCCTTGATTTTCTGGCCTGGCTGCGGATGCTTTTCTTTCCAAGCTGAAAACATAGTTGGCTTCTCGCCATCATAGTATACCACACCATAGTTTCCAACACTTGTTAGCTTATTGAATATCTCGCTGAAGAAAGAAGTAAATACCTTAATAAACTCAGGAGAATTGTTTTCTAATTCTTTTTCTATATCACTTAGAAGTAGTGGCCTATTCATTCCCAGCTCTTTCTCAAATACTTCTGTCATTTCAGCAATTACATCATCTACCACACGGCCAGAAAGGGATAAAAAGTTGGATATTTTCTTTTTTAATGTATCACCCTTTACATAGTTAAACCTAGCAATGTCCAATACTAGCTCTGGCTGGTTTATTAAGTACTGCCCCTCTTTTACTACACCCAGATGCTCTACTGGCCTTAAAAGGTTTATTATGTTTAGTTCTTCGTCTGTCAGAATTATATTACCATTAGCATACATTTCAATAATCAACAGCCTGCATCCTTTTCCTGACCTAATCTTTATTACAGCAATTCTATCAAACCCCAGTTGTGTCACTTTTTCTACTCTATAGTTACTTATTTCTCTCCGCAAGTACAGTGCTAATGGCGTTAAATTCACTTTTTCATAATTTTTATGCGTCAAATGAAATTTGCTTGGTGGGTCTATTAATAATTGTTCTTTGTTGCTAAACTTTATTAAAATCGCCTTTTTACTCGTGCTGTATACTGTCTTTATATGGCACCCATTGATTTTCTCTAATTCATTCACTCCCGCTCTAATGTCTAACCAAGAGAGTCTTCCTTTCATATAAAAATAATAAAAGAATATTTTAAATCCTCGGGTTAGAAAATAAAAACGGATAACAATAGAATCTGCCCCAATCGCCCTAAAGATGCATAGCTTGCAGTTGTTCAGTAATAATTAACCTAATAATTTATTTAATTGCTATTTAGTATGCATAGGTTATCTAATGTATTTAAATTATTCTTATTATAATGATTTGTCTGTATTTACAGTGTATTAAGATACGCATTAATCCACTTCTTCCCCTGTGGACTCCCTTGAATATTTGACAAAAGAGCTGCATAGTATAAAGACTCTGAATAAATATACCAAATACACGCAGTACAGTACACAGCCCAACAGAGAGAAATAATCAATTTTGCGTGGACATAAAACTCATGTATTTTTAATGATGTAATAAGAATAGTCATAAGCAATGGAAACAAAACAATTGTTATAATAGATAAAGATGTCCTCGCTGTTGTTCTGCCGCTGTGTGTAGTACTAAATGAGCTTATATATGGGTAATCACCCATTGCTTCTACTTCCTTTATAAATTCAACCACCTCATCAGGTTCTTTCTCTAAAATCGTAGAAATAACAACAATTGGTGCTATTCCTACTTTTCTATAAAATATTATATTCATAAAATATTTGCTGCCAATGTCTTCTAGTATACTCCTTATTATAGATATTCCACTTAATACGTTAAAAAACACCTCTCCCACTGCAGAAATTAAATTTATCCCTGCCATAAATATTATTACACCAATATTTTTTAGAATCAATTTGGATACCAGCCGATAGCACTTCTGTGAACCAGAATTAATTTTTAAATAAAATGCAATTACACAGGCGGACATAAATATGTATAATAAACAGTAATAAGTGAATAAACAGTATAAATTCTTAAATATAAATGATGAAATAGGAGCATCCATTGGACAGACTGAAAGAAATACAAGTAAGGAGCTGCAGAATATGAATAAAAAATTAAACACATAGAATAAGAAGTGAAAGTCATAAAATACTGAATCTCTCTCGTCCATTTCCATTTCTATTGATATTGACAGAATGTAATTCTCCACTGGAAGTCTTGGTAAGTATGGTACAATTAATTTTAGCAAATACTCAGAATATATTCCTATTTGTACTAATAAACTTGCAAAGAATAGAATACTGTAATACTTCCCTGTTATGCATAAGTGTGAAATAATTGATAGAATTATTACATCGCATATTGCTATAATACTTAGCAATTTACTCACAATTATATTGTTAATTGGTCTAGTATGTGCTATAATAGAAGGGGGAGATTGAATATACACAGAAAAAAACACGAATGTTGTAAGTATTAGAAAAATGAATGAGGGATTGGTAATCATGCTAAATGGAACAGCAGAACAAAAATCTAAATAAACTGACATGGAAAAGTTTACGGTTGCAATTCCGTAGTAGATCACCCATGGAAATGTATTTTTTAGTTTTTGAATCTGTGAAGTCTTTTCTATTTGCATAAACAAAATAAAAAAAATATAATGAAATATGCGCAATATGAATTGCGAAATTAATTGGTTGATATTCAAGTGATTATTGTGCACGGGGTATAAATACTTGATTGGTTGATTTTTTTGTATAATGGTTTAATTAGCTGGTTTTTATTGATTTCGGGTTATTTGTTATGTTACTTATAGTTTGTGCGCACTCGGTCTTTTTATGCACTATACTGCATATACCGTGCGATAATTATAAATTGGTTTCTTAATGCCATTGCATATTGTATTGCGTAGTCTATAGTATACATGAAGAAATGCATTTCTAATATTTTTGTTATTTATTAATACCGGAATATTTTGTAGTTTCATGTTTTTTTATACTTCGTAATATAATCATAGCTTATTAAAATATATAAGGAATGAATTATTCTGATATTAATAAATCATGCAGATAACCCGAAATATAAAATTATCTATTCTTTACAAACATTAAATCAAGGGTTATTTTATGATTTTAATACTATTTTATTATAGAAATTATGCAAATCTGTGTGGCATTGGCAATTTAACAGGAATTTATTTATGATTTGTCCTTTAATGCAGTCATATTGAATGAGGATGTTTTGTGTGTGGAGTGTAGAAGGTTTATAAAGTTATTCAGATTGGCTTTAAAGAGTGGGCTAATGTTTTTAAACAGAGAAAACACTTGCTCTTGTGTAGTTGGCTGCTCTTTTATGAATCTAACAAGCTGTTTATCTGTCATGAGGAACTGCGGGCTTTCATCTTCTTGCTTTGCTATAAAGTCTCTAAGCATGTGCAACTTAACAGAAATCTCCGCGGGTTCAATGTTCTTCGACAGAAGAAATTCTTCTGGTGAAAGGTCGGATTCGATTTTCTTTGCCTTATAGTTATACCCTGATACAAACTGTTCCTCTGTGCACTTCTTTGCCATGCCTGCTACAGACAGCAGAAGATACCCGACTTGTTCGGTTAAATCCGTGCACATTTCTACTGAAATTGGCTTGTACCTCCAGTCCATAAGCTGTAATTGTTTTCTCAGCTTTCTTCCCGTCGCATACATTACAGCTCTACCTAAATTTGTTACTTCCTCTGGATACCCATATATACTTAATAAATCAACATACGCCTTTACTGTATACTGCAAGTCTTTTTTAAGCCAGTATACCTTCTCGGTTGCTTTATAAAACACTTTAACCACAGACGGGTTGCTCCAAAATGTAAGCAACTCAGAATTATTTCTTAGCTCTATCATATCAAATAGATATATGCTCTCAAGAGTCGCCACCTGTATGTAACAAGTAAATCCACTATAACTTCTGAATTTATGGGTTTTTATATCTACGCCTACAGCAGCTTCTTGCAGAATGTGTGTATTTGCCATCTTACACTCCTCAGCCGTCTTAATATAGTAAATATTTGGTGATATTTCTGTTGTCACATCTATAATCTTTGTGGAACTGTATAGCTTCATCAGAATGCTTCGGGTTGCATCTTCTATGTTTTCACACCCTTCTACAGTTTGACTATCTACCTCTACAGTTTCTGCCGGTGTTTTTGCGCTCTGTGCGGTTCTTATAAATGAATTAGAATGATAAAATCCTTCTGGCTTCATTGCATATACATCCCGATTTTTAAAGTTGATCTGTGGTCTAGGAATGTTCTTCGACAGAACAAATTTCTTCTTTGTGGCTGATTCTATAAGAATTGTTGTTGGATCTGGGATTATATTCTCTTCCTTTACGTTTTCTGTGTTGGTGCATGTTTTGTGAATATCTTCTAAGATATCTTCTATTGTTTTGAGAAGAGATAGCGGTTCTGTTGATATTTGATTCTCAACCTGCCCTATCAACTCTTGGCATTGGTGCAATTTGCTGGATATTTCTGCTTCTGTCATAATTAGCTTTTCCTGTTTTATCATATTGGTGTACTTTGTCAGTGCCTTTGAGAGCCGCTCAGTAGCCTGTGGTAAAAGCATAAAAAACTAAAAATTTTATACTAATAAGTTACACGAAATGAACGCACAAAAGAAAAAAGACGCTGCACAGAAGGCAGTTGTGAAATTTGGAAGAACTAACACGCACAACCTCACAATGGGGATTGTTGGTCTTCCAAACGTAGGGAAGTCTTCACTCTTCAACTCCATGACTGGGCTGCAAGTGCCCGCTTCAAACTATGCATTTTGTACCATTGACCCATCAGAGGCGAAAGTGTGCATAAAAGACAAAAGATTTGATGACCTTTGCAAAATATATAAGCCAAAGAAAACAACTCCTGCATACCTAACGGTGTTTGACATTGCTGGCCTGGTGAAAGGGGCTTCTGAAGGGCTTGGGATGGGAAACAGTTTCTTAGAAAATATTCGACAGGTGGATGGAATATTCCATGTGGTAAGGTGTTTTAATGATGATTCTATTGCACACGTTGATGACTCAGTTGACCCAGTGCGTGACTGCATGGTTATTCGAGAGGAGCTTCGTCAAAAGGACTTAACAGACGCAAAGAAAAGGCTGGAAATCGCAAAGAAGGAGCTAAGATCAAAGCCATCAGATAAGTACTTTAAAATCTATATAGAAGCACTAGAAAAGCTAGTTGCTGGTTTAGAGGCAGCAAAGGATGCCAGATTCATTGACTTTACCTCTGATGAAATAAAATCTCTTAGACCGCTAAATCTAATAACTGCTAAAAACGTAGTTTATCTTGCCAACATCAGTGTGGACAAGTACAGACAGAATAAGCCCACTTCTCTCGCAGTTAAGCTTAAAAAGCACTTAATGGAAACAGATCCAGATGCGCCCTGCATATTAGTATGTGCTGGTATTTCAGTAGATGAGTCAACCGAATATTTAGACAAAGCTATCTCCTCTGGGTACAAAACACTTGAGCTGATTACATTCTTCACGTGCGGTCCCGAAGAAGTAAGATGCTGGACTATTAGAGATGGAACTCTGGCCCCTGATGCAGGAGCAGTCATCCACACCGACTTTAGAACAGGATTTGTTGCTGTGGATGTAATGAGTTATGATGATTTAATAGAATACGGCAGTGAGCAGGAGCTAAAATCTAAAGGGCTGTGCCGAATGAAAGGAAGAGACTACCCTGTGGCAAATGGTGATATTCTCCACTTCCGGGCAGGCAGAGTTAATAAAAAATAAGTATACCGGCTGATTAGTTTGTTTTTATTTTACGGTTGTTACTGGGGGGATACTTCAAGAGTGGTCTTGGCCTCCTCCAGTCTTTCTTTTAAGCTTTGAATGTTTGCTGCTACTATTGCTGTAATTTTCTGTGTTTCAGCTTCCTCCACAGCAATTTTGCTGAGAATTCTGCCCTTCCTTATTTTTATTCTTTCTAATGCTTGCTCACTTTGGAAGAGCCCATTATCTCCCTCTGCTTGTATTTTCAATAATTCGGTTTCTGCCTTGTCCACTCTTCCAACAGTCATTTTATACTCTTCCTCTGTTGCTTCTTTCTTTTCAATGTAAACCTGCGCGTGCACCTTTACTCGCTCTTCTTTCTGTTCGATTTCATCGGACAGTGCACTGTGTGTTTCTGTCAATAGAATGTTTTTCTCTTTTTCTTTTTCAGCTGCAGCTTCTATCTGCTCAATTTCTTTCTGCAGTGATTCAAGTTTTTCCTTGGCAAACTGCTCGTGTGCTAAAATGTCTCCCTCTATTGTATATTCTTCATACTCCAAAAAGTCTGTGGCTGTTTTTTTCCGTTTAATTTCTATTCCAATATTTATACCCGTCCGAATTTTCTTAATATCTGCCAGAATTCTTTCAAATTCCTCTACCTGAGTCTTTATCATTTGGTTCTTAAGGTCAATCTCTCGTATTAGAATTGTTTTTGACCTTTTTATCTCTTCTAATGACTTTATTAACTGGTCTCTTTCATATGTCATTTCCTGTACATGCTCCGGCTTTATTGGCTGCATCTTTATTTCCTCCTCTAGCTCTTGCTTTTTCTGAAGAATCCTATCTGCATCTTCCTTTAGCTTTGTATATGCCTTTACAGTTTCTTCCAGCGCCTTTTTATAATTTTTGTTCTTTATCTCCTGTGACTTTCGCAGATTTGTGATTTTCTCTAGGTCAATTTGTGTTTGCTTCTGCTTTTCTATTACCTCTTCCAAATCATTGAATGTTTCATTCTTTATTTCAGCTTTAAGCCTTTTTAGATGCTCTTTTTTCTCTTCTGCTATTTTTATTCTTTCCTTGTTTTTTTGTGCTATTTCTCTTTCTACTGCCTCTTCCAGATCATTGCTGTCCCTTCCTTCCATGTAGTTTGAATACTCTTTGTACAAAAACTCATAGAAAATGCTTTTAGACTCTTCTTCAATTGATGGAACGTCCATTAGCTCATATACACTATTAACAGTCTTCACCAGCCAGCCAAGCATAGACAATAGCACCGGCCATGTATGCGGTGTTATTGCTATAAGCTGACTTCTATTTATCTCAGAAATGTACGGATACTTTATTGCTCGCAGAAATAAAGGCGCTTCATCTTCAATTCTCTTTGTAAACTCTGCAGTTGGATCAATAAAAGACTGAATGTGCCTAAAAATAGATTGAAAGTCTTTCGACGATGGATTACTTAACAGAGCATGAGAAAAGGGCCTGTCATACTCAGTGGATGAGAGAAAGTTTATGATAATATTTATATTCTCTTCCTGATGGGTTTTTTCTCTTGGATTCCTTTGTTTTCTTCTGGGGTCTTCACTTAGTGTTAATCTACTTATTTCCGAAGAAAGTGAATTTCTTGCTGGCATTCCTGCCATTGTGGCTCTTCGCATTTCTTAAAATTATTTTAATTACTAAATATTATATACTTCTAGCTTTTTGTATTTTTATACATACAAGAATATTCTGACATATTATTATTCTATATTTTAATACACTATGTATAAAATTATAATTTTAGGTTATTATGAATTAGTCTATAAACAGAAATGAGTATTAATCTATTATGTAGCTTGTAATAAGAATATTTTATGATCTAGTTATATTTATAATGGACACTTCAGACTATTTCAGATTATGTTATAGTGCATTGAATGAATATTAATGATCAATGCGTAACGAATAATTGTGGCAATACCACCACTTAGGCATGAGCTATCGAGGACGATTCATTAGTGTGCCATCTTTCATGATGATCTCACCACAAAAAGGGCTAAAATCACAAATCAGTAGATTAACTTTCGACTATTTAACCCGAGTTATTTTCTCAACTTAAGAGGAGACTCAGGAAAGCATCGACGGCTTAACTTCAGCACCAGGTCTAACATAACTGTGCTCTTGGACTCCGAGTCTGTACACGCTTAGACCGAATCCTAAATGCATGAAGAGCTTTCCCCTTCCACTCTCTTCTCTATCTTAACAATGTCTGCAGTTAATAAGTCTATAAAAACACTAGCATATTTATAAATAATGCTCTAAAAACTGAAGATGAAATAGAACCAGAAAGCAGGAATGAACAAAAACTTAATGAAAAAGAAGCTATAAATTTCTGGACTACTAAAATATTAAAGATTGCTGTAGCAATAATTATAATTGTTTATATAATTATTCTTAGTATATTCATGATATATCCCACTGAAGCAAAAGAAGTTATGAATAATTTTCTATTATTCTAATTTAAGAGCTACTTAAAATAATTTATTTTTAAATTCAATAAAAATACAATTTATTCGGGTTATTCGGGTTATATTAACTGTAATTTTTTTATAATAGAAAATAGTCTATTAATATAAGCATTGGGAACTCGCTTTGTTGTTCTGATAGTGCCATGCACTGATCCTCTCTATTTTATATCCTGCCACTCATATCCATAAAGAAGCTGTAACAAGTTAGTTCTATTGGCTGCTGAGACACATGTATCTCCTATGTTTTATACAATGTAATTTACTTAATCTCCACAGGTTCTCTTGGGTTTTTTGTATTATATTTCTTAGATATAATTAATTTTTCAGTACAAATATAATGTTTAGAGAATATCCAAAGTGTACATTCACTTATTATAATAAATATTTTTAAATGAAGAGTTTATTTTAAAATTGTAGAAATAATATTTTAGGGTTTATCCATAATTAAAAAGCATCTAATACGTTTTTTATCCTTAGCAATAAAATATTTAGAATCACATACCAGGACATGGTTTTGAGAAATTCTATACATAAAAGAGCGCCAGTGGTTCTAACTAAACTAATATTGAATTTCTTTTCTGAGTTATCTATTTCATTGTTCTTACTTTTTATTTGTAAAAGCACTCTATAGCATGTTATAAACAGAACAGATGAGATACATAGTACTATCTTATACGTTGTTATAATATATATATACTTATCTACGGTTTGTGCATACATCTTTGTTGTGCTTTTATCTACAAGACTATTTTCTGCTGCCCATAGCTTCCCACTATTAAGTGCGCTAGATGATGCCTCAGATATATAATTTACTATTTTTTGAAGAATTTCATTTTCATCTTCTCTAGTTATTTTCCAGAATTGGTAACTGCCACAGAGGAATAGCATATAGTTTATAGAGAAAAACACAACTGTTTGGTATATCAGCACATTGCGCCTAACAACATACCCAAATATTGTATTTATAACAAAAATACAAGATATGTCATAGAGGGCTTTTATAATAGAACCTATGTGCAGCAAAATGTCTAAATCAATGTTCAGCCAGTACAGAGAAAGGCCTATAAATATAACATTTGCAACTATAATTACCCACTTAAAGATTTCTATCACGAATCTATAATTTCGAATACCAAAAACAACAAAGTACATTATGGATGTAAGTAGAAAGTCTGCCACCTGTATATACTTAACTACTTTGTTGTAAACAGTGCCATCCGTGGGCTTTGCTTTATATGCCAACTCATGGAAGGAGTTCATAGACACTAATCTGACAATATACATAGTAAGTATAAGAAGGAGTGAAATGCCAAAGAAGCATACTTTGGGATTATTTATCATGCCAAATACCCTTTTAAAGTGAATAATAATGTAATTTGTTCTGCTATATAAAAAAACTAGCCGAAATGTTTGTTCCCTATTATTTTGCTGCTCACTATCCTTATTAGCAACAGCACTCTCATTTTCTAAAAGGAGTATGCTGCTTTCTTCTTGCGGGATGGGATGATCTACAATAACATGCTCATTGGAATTATTGTCTTCAAAAGAACTAATTTCTTGATGCTCAGGCGTGTCATAGATATTATCTATGTTTTTTGAGGCAATTGTATTATAAACAGGATATTTCACATTGCCATTTGGACTATAAGGCATTTTAGTGTTTTCTTCTTGGTGCACACTAGATGGCACAGAGGTATTAGATAAAAAGTTTGTTTTTTGTTTCTCACTAGGCACGCATTCTGTGTTTCTAGTGGGAGACTTTTTTTGCATTTCTTCTAGGTCTATATTATTATTCTTCTTTATTAGTCCTATTGTTTTTATATGTGTTGGGAGCTGGTGGTTAATGAAAGAATTTCTATTCATATTTATCTTTTTTCAATATATTTGAAATATTTATGTGACACACATCTCATATCTTTATGTTCTTTTGATTTGTAATAAAAAAGATTATTTAGATATATTTCGTATCCTACAGAATGATATAATATGTAAAATGAATATATACAATCCATTAAGAAAAATGCTCTACTGACCAGTTACTGTTATTATTAGATACCTATCCATAATATAATCAAGAGAATCACTGTGATATAACTTGCATATATGGCATATCCTACTAGGAATATATATCAATCCGATCAAAGCGGTATAAATCGAGAAAAGTCTCCAGTGTGCAGGCTTTATTAATATCACTTGCTTTTTGTGGTGGCATGTGTGAGTACTACAATTTGTTGCCAGAATAACAAATTGTATGGGTATCTATGTACTTTGATTATCGTTGTGCGTATAAAAATAAAAATAAAATAGAAAACAAATAATAAAAACACATAGCAAACATATGAAACTAAAATATAACCTCAAATAATCTAACTAGATTACTACTTTAATTGCGAAATTAATCATCTCTGGTGTGCTTGTAGATGAAAAGAGGTAATTTGTCACAAATATACATAAAGAATATACAACTATATTTATTAATAAATCATTTTTATATTACGATATATAATGTTGATAAATGATTTAATAGATATTTAGTATAATATTTACTATAACTGTGGTGACGCCGCCACTCAGACGTGACTCCCCGAGGACAATCCTTCTGCGTGCCAGCTCGTGTGGTGATCCCGCCAAAGCAAAGGCCGAGATCTCTGAATCAGTATATCAACTTCCGACTATTTAACTGGAGTTCTTCCCACAATGTAGAGAGAGACTCAGGGAAGCCTCGATGGCTTAACTTCAGCGCCAAGCCTAACACAACTGCGCCCGGGACTCCATGTCCGCGCAGGATTGGGCTGCTTCCTAAAGAGAATAAAGAGCTCTCCCCTTTCAATCTCTTCTCTCTTGGCTATGTAGCAGGGCGGCGGTGGCGTGACTCCTTGTGGGTATGTCAAGCAGATTAAAGGAATAAACATATCCTGTTTATATTTTCAGATTATCTATAGCTAATTTATTATATGAAAGATCGCATTTAAACTATATCTTTCTGAATATGGCTAGTTTTCAAAAGTAGAAGGGTCTAACGACCATTGTTCAACAGACTTAACACCAGCAACCGATTTAACATATTCTTGCACAGCCATGCCACCTAATATGTTTAAATATATCTCAATGTGTTCTATACAGGAAACTTCGGATTTTTTAGGTTCTGTATATGCTCTTGACATAGAAAGTGTCTTAGTTGATATATAAAGAATATTCTTATTATTACAGTAAGTATTTTCATTTTCTATGTACTCTTTATCTAAATCGCACATAAACACCCATGTTGGTTCTGCAGTGCACATACTGTCCCGGCAAACATTTGCTCCTATTTGCAACAAAAGCCTTACCATGCAATCTACCATTGTTTCCTTTGCATTTCCTTTTATGTGGATATGTGACTCTTTGATTCTTTTCTGAGCTTCATGCCCAAATAGTTTTATTTGTCTGGAGTATTTCTCTTCCTCCATTCTTTTCAATTCAAGCAAAAAACTTTCTATGCAGGATGACAAGGAGTGGCTGCTATTTTCAGAAAAAAAGAGCAAACAGTTATTCTGTCTTCTAAAAGATCTATCAGAAGAACCGCAGAATGCTCTTAAAGAACAAATTATAAATCTACTAAAAAGCACAGTGGAAAGAGTAGAAACCATCTACCCACGCACAGTCAGGATATTAGACCCAATTCCGCTAATTCTTCTTCTTATTGTAATGCGAAATAAAGAGTATAAAGAACTAGAAATTCCGCTTTGTAAAAATATAGAGGAAATAGGAAAAGGAACACCCCCACATATTTACAAGGCCATAGGCATAACATGCAAAAAACTACCGAATGAAGGATGGATATATTATGCAGTGAAAGATATAGCAGGTAACAGAAGAAAAGAAGCTAAAGGAATAGCAAAGTGCATTCTGTCTGCGATATGGGAAGATACAGCAGATCATCACCTACACTGGAATACTTTGTATAATTATACATTTACTGCATATACTACAGAATAAATATTACTAAATATTCGAAAATTCTATAATAAAATTTTATTTGTTTTCACAGGGATTCTTGGTAATTTCAGTTTTATATTCTATATATTTTATTTGTTATTCCATAGGTTTATGCCAATTTTATGCATTCATTTAAGTATGCGCGATGGTTAAAAAGAGGAGAAGGTCTTTGTCGCTTATAATATGGTCTTTGCTGCCTCTTTACGCCCATGCATCTTTTTAAATGTGTGTACGTGATTGTTGTTGTTAGTATCATTATTACAAATGTAAATAACGTCTCCTCCATTTTATATTTTAAATAGAAAATTACATAAATGAAATTAAAAGGTAATTAATCCATAAAGGGTAAATTTCTTTTTTGCCGGGAATTGTGCTTTTCTAGTAATTATGTAACTATACGGGGTTATACAGGGATGTTTCCTAAAAATGCAATAATTTACATTTAATTTGTAAATAGGACTTATTCACATGCGGTTTATGACTTAATATAGCGATTGCACATGTGGATATAGTTTAATTGTTTATAGCACATGTAAATTGCTGAGTATTTTGGATTATATATTAAATTCGTTTTAGTCCTTTACATATATATTCATTTTCTTATATTAATTCATTTACCACTTAGGGTTATATCTTTCCTTTTCTGTCCTTTTCCTTTTTTGCTCATTTCCTTTTCTTCTAATATTTTTTCTATTTCTATCACTGTTTAATAGGTATTACCAAGAGTTTTTATACATTGCATATAACACATCGAGTATAATGCCACAGTAAAACACAAATATAACTTGAGGTTGTCTTATTTAAAGAATATATCTTATATAAAATGTGTTTATGGGTTATTTTGCATTTTCATGTAAAGATTAGCTATAATAAACATAGCATATAGAATAAAAGTAAAATCTGAAAATTGGCATTTATTTATTTGGGTTCTTTGGCTTCTTAAGAGAGAGTCTGTTGATCATTGCCATTTCATCATCCATAGCAACAACAATTTTGTTGCTATCTCCGGGAATGAAACTATTTGAAACAACTTTATAATCATTTCTCTTAATTTGATAGTTGAAGACATGGCCTTTCAAGACTTTTTCCATGTCCCATACAAGTATCCATTCTCCAGTACTGACTATACGTATTTCTCATCTTTATCTGTACTTATACTGGCATTTGTGAAGTTTACCTCTCCATTGAAGTAGTGGAGATGTTCTGGCCGCACAATTAATTTCTTTGGAACTGGTTTATTCTGGCCTAGACTCTTTTTAAACCCACATACACCTGCAGCCTCGGTTACAATTAGCATAAGGTAGGACTTACATGTACCCACCATGTATTTACCACTTGGTGATATAAAAACTCCCAAGACAGAATCACCTAGACCAGGCAGGAGTGTTTTTGCTCTTTTATCTAATGAGTCATACATACGAATGTCACCTGTCTCTGATCCTAGAGCAAAATATCCATTGCTGGTGGAATCTCCTGAAGTAAACTTTGTGTTTGTACTGTAAGACTTACCTTCTATTAAGCCAGCAGACCTTGGGTCAATTTTAAAAAGTCTGTTCTTTGACACTCCTACAAAATCGTGTGTGAGCGGTGCCCCTCTTTCATCCTTTGCAGATGAGAAAAAGTCTTTGAGTTCATCTTTTGTATCCCAGCACTCTGCTACCTTTTCTGTGTTCAGATCTATCTTGTACATCATGTCCTTTTTGTTTAGATCTGACACAATTAGTGAATTGTTGTCTTTTGCTACAATCATTTTATCTGGTGTTACGTTCTCTCCCTTTCTGAGTATAGCCTGGATAGTTCCTTTATAGCTAAGATCATCGTCTTCATTCTTGAATATACCAATAGCAGAACCTCTGGAAACAAAAGTATTGGCTTCATTCACTGCAAGCGCACGATTTCTCTCCTTGTCGCGCCCACCAAATATATTTCCTGCTGCCTGCGCATACTTCTTTTTACTTGTCTTTTTCCGTTCCAACATGATTTTTGTATCAGAAGATTCACTGTCCTCTTCCTCCTCACTCTCTTCTTCACTGCTATCCATGTCTTCCTGGTAATTATCTATTTCCATTTTCTCTAAATAGCTAACCTCTTCGGGTGAGTTTGCACTAACAAAAGAGGAAACAAAAGCAAATAAGGTCGGAAGACTAGGAAAGATCAGCCTGTACACCTCCATTTCATTACTTCCATTAGAAGTACTCCATGAGAAGCTGTGCGTCTCTTGGTCTACATAGAAGTCTGAATAGCTCTGAATTAAGTCGCCTTTTCTAATTATATTGTATTCTTTATATACACGAAGGACAGTGCTGTTTTTTATCTTTAGCAGTCTAACACTCACAGACCCATCTAATAAATCATACTGCTCTGTTATCTGATTATACTGCTTAAGACTAACACAGTCGTTTGTATAAAGCACCTCCCAGCCATTTATCTTAGATTGAACACAAACTAGCTTTCCATAAAACTGAACAATCGTTCTTGGCAGGTTTTTTCTAAATACAAATGTCCATTTGTCTTCTTTAACAAAGAAATACACAGACAGCTCCTGGCTTTCTGTTTTATGAAAGTCTATATAGGAAATATCCTCTAACAAAAAATCTAATCTTTTATCTCCCCCAACTATTTCCAAGTTCTTTTCATTTACTATGTTTATACTTGCATCTGACAGTTTTAGTGCTTTATTACAGTATAAGTTGCCAGATACTTCAACTCTTTCAATACCAAACATGCTCTTTATGTGCTGCAGAACCATAAAAATTTGCATTAAATATGCTCCTTTTTATTTGCAGTATGTTTAATCTGCGACACTTAGAAAGATTTGTAGAAATGCCCATTGGTAAAATAGAATGGGACCCCATTGAAGACTCCAAACTAATTCAAACAAGTGAGCCACTCTTCCCATCTAAGAAAAGAGTGAACTTATTTGAACTGGAAATGAACAACAGCTTATGTAAGTTTGAGACTACATGGGAGAAATAATTCAAAATATGCCAAGTATATCCAACTATATTTAGAATAAATTACACTGTTATATGAATTATTACACATCTTCTATAAAACTATGTGCTTTATCTACATTTATAATTATGTAAATAATTACTACAGCGGTAATCCGTACCAATAAGTATATTACTGCAATTTTAGTCTATGGAATGTTAAAGTAAAAATATGAATTTTCTTAGAAGAGAATAATGTAGAGGCCTTCTCTGCTAATATGCGAATAGAAAAAATAAAATGAATTTATGCATTTGGATTGCCCCTATTTTATTATTTTACCACCATGTATAAACTAAATTATACAATATATGAAATTATTCAATGGTACACAGATTTATTCTCTGAAGTACTTAACCACAGATTCTCGCAAATTAAATACAGGTATAATTTCATCAATTACATCCATTTTAATCATTCTTGTAGAAGAATCATGCAGCGCACAGAACTTCTTGGCTAATTTAGACGCATCAATCTTTGAAAATGGAATATTTGAAGATTTAAGAATAGATGCAAGCTCTGTCTGCTTGCACTTGATTTTTGAAAGCCCGTCTGGGTGTATGACGCTTCCTTTTGCCGTGGGATGTGCAGCAGATCGGATTTTATTACCTATTTTTTTATCAAACACAACCCAGGAGCCCCCTCTAAGCTCAGAGAATGGCGGCAAGTATGTGAATATTTTAGAAGATGACCCTTCCATGCTTTTAACTATCTCAGAACCATTTTGCAGCACGCCATTAAACATATCCAAATGCCCAGCAGAAAATCCTTTCCAATTAAGAAGAATCAGGATAGGAATGGATTCCCGTGTGAAATCATTAATTGCTAGTGCTATTTTTTTGGCTGACTCAGACAAAAGTACATTTTCTGTCCATGTAGTTTGTACTACAGCACTTGGTGAAAAGTCTCTATTTGTTGCCTCTGGCGCAGGGAGCAGTTGATGTACAGTTCCTGTTCTGGGGAATATCACACCACATGAAATATTTTGTATTTTTGTTCGACCAACTTGCACATTTGGTGCCCATCCGCTCAAATACTCAGTAAACCCATCTGTGTCAGATATGTAATTAACTATCTCCTCTGCAGTGAATCTCTCTACTTGCTCATCATATGTATCTTCCCGCAAATCTTCTGCAGCGTTATTTGATTTATCTGAGGATTGGATGTATTGAAGCCATTTGAGTACCTCATTCAGTCCACTTAAATCACTTGTTACAGCTTTGTGCACCACTCCATTCTTCTCTAAGATAGATGGACCACCAATGTCTAAATTGTTTTTATATATTTCTTTTTGTAATAAACTATTCAGTGCATTATATCCCGTAAGAATAATTGGAGAGTCTTCCTTTTGAATTATTCTTCCTCCAATACTTGCCAGATACGCACCAATGCCCACAGCCCTTCCTGTTGCATAGGTTAGTGTAGGAACTTCCTTATATAAAATGGCCATAGATTTAGCCACTTGTGCTGAGTATGAGAGATTTTCAACGCCCATTCCATACACCCCTATTATTTCTATTATTTCGTAGACTTTTCTTCCTTCAATTTCTCTTTCTGAGACGTCAACGACTTGTTTGTCTGTGAGTGAATCGTACATATTCTTTTCCATATAGATTATGTTTAGATTATTTTCGTACTTTATCATTGGTTTTAACATTTCAAGTACTTCTATCTTTGCACCAGAATTGCTTGACACGTATATAAAGGGAATTCTGTTGGAAACTGATATATTGGCACACTCTGTGAAGTAATTGTCCTCATCAATAGAAAACGCTCCGTTTTTCGCGGTTATATCGTTGCCTATAAAGACAAAATCAAATATTTCATTAGTGAATCTCCACCCAAACATGGCAGCATTTCTCTTATTTTCAATTGGTAATATTCGCAGATCGCCAGATACTTCCTTAATAAGAATACTGAGCAAAAGCGCTGCATCGTATATGCAAATTGTATTTAGAGACTTTGCTCTAGCACGAGATCTACATAGAATATCTTCAGTGTACTGGCTGGGCACAAACAAATTATCAGATAATTCATTGTTTTTTGTGTTTTTTATATCAAAATCACCAATTCTATAAAATATTGGATTTTTATCAACAGTTAAAACCACTTCTCTAAATCCCTTCTTGCTTTGTATGTCTAGTATAAATGGCCCCATATTATTAAAATATCCAATAATGTGCCATGTACAGTTATAATCATCCACACAGTAAAACTTATTTGGTATTTCTTCTTTAAAGTAGAAATCCATCTCATCAGAGTATTCTAATTCTTCCATTACTTGCATATAAAGAATTAGTGGTTGCCCTAATACACCAAATAGTTTGTACCCAAAGAGTGTTTCATTCACTATCTGGTCTAAATTATTTTTAATGTCATTCTTACTGAGAACACAATAAATAATGACTTTGTCATCTGCCGAATGCACAAATACTTTTCTGTCTAGTAGAGCATACTGGAATGAGTTATCTGGATTGTTTTCTATGGCCATAGGAAGTCTACCAGTATGCGTATAGAATACATTAATATTGCTGTATCTTATACTTCCAGAATATTTTATGTATTCTATACATAATCCATTCACCTGAACTAAAGTAAACTCTGTGCACTTCTTCTGTATTCGATCAATTATTCCAGGAATATCTTTCTCAGAGATCCCTGCAATATTTATCCCAGTATTTATAATAGGATCATGCTGGGCATTCTCGATTTTTATTAGATAAAATACATCTGCTGCATTCTTACCTATTTCAATTTTTATTACTCCTGCAGTTGGATTGCCTTCTTCTATGGCCATCTCTATATCACTCTTATTAAATACCTTCTTTATCCAAATGCCTAACAAATTAACCATTTTTACTTTCTCACTATTCACAGCCATTATTAGTAAAATTTGGTTATTTTTGATGCTCTCAGCGTTTTTAATAGTTTCTTCTTTACTCAATTGGATAAATTGGCCAATTTCTTCTTTGATTTCTTCATTGTATATAATCTGCTGTAATTTATAAATATGAATGAATACATCTGTCCTATCCAGTTCATTATTATTAGAAACTTTCTGCTTAAGACTATTCAGTGCATTCTTAAACTGAATAATAGTTTCGGACGTTTCATCTAATAGATAAACCAAACAAGATATAATATACACTACAGCCGCAGAATTTTGTATATATGTGCTCTTGGTGTATTCCTCTATTGCTTGGTTCATCGTACTCAAGTCAAAGGATTGTAATTCTGTTGGTATGTTATACCCTTTAAACAAATTCAGAGTTAAATCTCTTTGGGTATTTTTGTATACAAGCTGCTCAGTATAACAGACAACAGCATCTGATGCTCCGCCTGATATTTCTGCTAAAATATCTCCTATCTCAACTATTTCTTCTGGCCGTACTTTATACTCAAGCACCCCTCCCTTTGGTGCTTTTATTCTAATTAAATTCTTCATACTTTCAATTTCCAAATATTCTTCATCCTTTTCCACTGACCCTTCCTTTAATAGTTTTACTATTCGCCCGGGCACTGGCGCATGTATTTTATTCCCTGCAAGATTTTCTGTGAATCTAACAGTCTTTCCCTCGGTGTGTAATTCTGTATACATCTTTGACTTTGAGAAGTATATTACCTTTATCTCATTATCGCTGGTTTTTACTCTGTATTTATCATCAAACAGACAGAGTATTTCTAAAACCGATATACCGCCATTTATTTCAATTGCGTACACATATCTGTCAACTTTCTGAATTTTTGCTGTTATTTGCAGCTGGTTTGTTTGAAAGGTCATTTGAGTGTCTGGCTTTCCCATACGGTCAGCAGATATAGCACAGAACGAAAGAATAAAGAAAGGAGGCATTCCAGATAATTTTACCCATTCTTCTTGAAATACTTCTGCAGTGCGCGTAGTGTGTTGGCTATTTTTAAATTCATCGGTATTAATAAGATCACTAAGAAAGTTGTTCAGGTGCTTTACTTCGCCTGTAATTTTCACAGAGCTTAGTGCCATTCTTAGAGCAGATATAGCCTCATCTCTGGTCTCTCCTATCCCAAACACATGCCCAAATTGTGAGTCGTTGTATGGAGTAATAGCACCACTGTCCACAGAAAAGTACCCAACAGTTCCAGACTGAAAGGATGAAGAAACAGAAAGCTTTCCACTACTGGGAATAAACTTGCACTCTGCTGACTCCGCAATGACTCTAGCGCCCACCACATGCCTATGCCCTCTGAATTCTTTTAGTATACCGCGCTCTTTTAGCCTAGGAATTGTTGCCCCACATGATATTAACCACTGTATACTGCACAAATTATTATCTGTTAATAAATCTGTCACTGTATGCTCTACTTGCAATCTTGGATTGCACTCTAAAAAGAACATGTCGTCAGTGTCTAAATCCAAAACAAACTCCACAGTGCACGCATTATGGTACTCTGCCGCATTTACTAGCTTGCCTGCCATTTCTGCTATTTTCTTTTCTTTTGCAGTGTCTATAATGGACGGTCCCTCTTCTATTAATTTTTGGTTTCTTCTCTGTATAGTGCAGTCTCTAGTAGATACTACCTCATAATTGCCCGCTTTATCCGCAACTACCTGTATTTCTATGTGCTTAATTCTTCTCAAGTACTTTGTGACAAAAACTGCTTTGCTTCCTGTTTCATCCTGTACTGTTGCAATTGCCTGCAACAATTCATCTTCAGACTCTATAATTCGGATGCCTTTTCCACCGCCGCCCTCAGGTGATTTTACCATAATGGGAATCCTGTTTTTCTGCAGAACTCTTGGACTTTTGATAGCTCCGCCACCTCTATCCATGGAATACTTGGTATGCCAGAACTATCAGCTAGTTTGTTTGCAGATATTTTACTGCCAAGAAGATCCATTGCATGCTCGCTTGGCCCTATGAATATCAATCCATTCTTCTTACACTCCCTGGGAAAGCTTGGATCTTCAGAAGAGTGCCCCCATCCCGGCCATACAAATTGGCAATCAAAGTGAACTGCGCCCTGGCATATAACTTTCGGAGATTTAAAACTATTCTCTGGCGACTCATCAAATAACTCAATATACCCTGTAAGACCGTCTAGATACTTGCTCCTACTAGCACGATCAGATGGCCTTTCCATTCCGTAGAATTCAAAAATATTCCTGCCAAATCTTCTGTATGAGAAGTCCTGCATTGAACTGATAAATTTAAAGGCAGCTAATGAATTATTCCCTATAAATATTCGAATTCCTTCATACTTTCCATTTAAATCATCTAAAAACCTTTTTAACTCGGTCACTTCATTCATAACACAATCCATAGTTAATTTATTTATGAATAATTAATTCAATTTATTTCTGGCATTTGGGGCTAATTCAAGATTTACTAATATACCATATTATGTGTGCCTAGCTATATGACTGCACACTGTATGATTTTGAATTGGGTACTCTAGATGTATATACGGATATAACAGTAATAAATACTGATGCTGTTTTAGCTAATGAGAAAATATCTGAAAATAACTGATTCTTTCCCAGCACATTAATCTCCATAAGGACAAACACTGCTTTATAGCTAAGATCAAGTACTCCTGCTACCAATGACATATAGCATATGTTAACATTCCAGCGAATCATCTGGTTAGAGAGGTATCCAGATATATTCTCGGGCATCTTGTTCTGCTTAATCATGAAAATAGTGAGAAGGCTAAAAATACTAATGCTTAATGAAACAAGTCCACTAAATACGTATAGAATAACCCAGCCAGACAGGCCTTTAAAAAAAACCAACATTGCGGCCATCGCAATACTTTGCATTAAACCAATCGATGCACAAGTACTTCCCCAGGGGATTAAAGACTCTCTATGCCCTAGCGCGCCCATTTGAAAGGATGCCATTGCAAGCACCAGGAAGTTAATTGCCTTTTGGAATGCATCAATAATAACTTCCATGGTAAGCAGATTCTCAAAGGCCAAACTCATTTGTGCCATAAACACCTCATAGCCACCAAAATAGCTGCCCAGCAGGCATCCAATAGACCACATCATATAAAATGAAGTAAGCATTACAGCCAATGAAATATTGACAGGATCAATAATTTTCACTCTATTTT
The DNA here is from genome assembly GCF_000250985.1 of Nematocida parisii ERTm1. NCBI lineage: Eukaryota > Fungi > Microsporidia > Nematocida > Nematocida parisii. The sequence goes on along the minus strand of NW_013524651.1, from coordinate 291,183 downwards.
TAGGATGGACCCCAAGCCTTTCGTGGGCAGAGTAGTAAATAAACAGGATCGGCATAGTCAACGAGTTAAAAATATCGAGTAGAAATATAACGGGAGTGACTCGTATTGCCATAATAAATAGAAGAATATAGAATAAATAGAGTGTTTTATCTCTGTGACAAAGTTAGAAAGAAGACAATCTTAAAACATTCCAGGATTTTTGGAATTCCTTTGAAGATAAGCAGAAATTAATAAATTCTTCTTCTGAGCCTGGCACCTCCATTGGTTTTGCTGGCGATATTGCGGTAATTTCCGATAAATATTCAGAAATATTTTTAGTGGATATTTTTGAATTTTTTAGAGTGCTTTGGGATATTTCACTCTGGCTCGTTTCTGTGGTAGGATTAGAGATTTTAATACATTTATATATCCATTTAGCAAAATCGGTCTTATTGTTTCTGCACTTAAGAATTAGTTCATACAGCCCTTCTGGTGATTTGTCGGTTAAAGAATTTATGAGTATCTGCGCACTATTTGATGAGTCACCGACTGGAAAGAGGTCTTTGAAGAAATCCTCAAGACTCTTCTGTGTGACTGTATCCCCAATTTCTTTTTTAATGGCAGACTGCATAAATAAAAGAAAAACAACAATATGTATTTAATTCTAGATCGATTGTGTGGTAATTCAAAGGAGCATGAATCATGAATGGCTCTTTTGTGCTTATAATATCTCTGTACATTCTCTGTTATTTGTTCTTCACTAGAAACGACATATTACATGCTTACAATGGATTTATGGTTATTTGGTGTACTATATATAGAATGCAGTGCATAAAAATCAAGTTATGGTTTAAGCTATTGTTCTAGTGGCATATTCTGATGTAATGCACTGACATTCACTATTTATACTAGTGTGTCTATTATAAGATTGAAGATTTCGGGTATAGCCTGATATAAATCTAAACTGTCTATAATGCATTAATAGAGTATGAATGCCATAGACAATTGTGATGGTGTATGCCTATCTACTAACAGTGGAGGAAGAAGTTAATTAAGGTGATTCAATATTTATTTTAGAGAGCGGTCTAGAATAGTCTAATCTACATAATATAGAGTGATTTACTATTTTGTTTATGGTATTACTGAGAGAGTGTGAAGGCATTATTTGTGAGGAATATAGAAAGTATCAAGTCAGAACCAGCATACATCACTGGCAGTTAAGAGATATGATATCAGGAACAAACAATCCAAATGAAGTAGTTTATGTGTATGCAAATTCCATTAATGTCCTAAACACTAAATCAGAAAAAATACATACCATTTCAAGAAATTTAGTATTTAATCCCACAGCCATTTGCTATAATGATGAGATTGTTGGAGTTGGCGGGCAGAGAAGCCAGCTGTACATAAAGAACATTGCAACGGGAGCTGATAAAAAAATCACAACAGGCGGATCAATAAACAATGGGCTAGAAATATTCTCGCATTTTGGCGACAAAAGAATATTAGTCTGTAATAATGATGAGACAGTAAAGGAGTACTCTATCGATAATATGAGAAGATGCTCTATAATAGAACACGACTCTCCGGTAAATAATTGTTCTGTTAATGCAAGTGGCCGAATTCTAGCAACAGTTGGCGATTCAAATGAAGTGTCTATATACACAGTAGGAAGAGAAAAATATCCGCTTATCAAAAAAATGAAAGCAATGAACGATGCATCTTTCAAGGTTTCATGGAGTCCATCTGGAGTATATTTAGCAGCAAGCACGCAGGATGGATATGTCTGTGTGTACGACATACGTAATATGAACGAGAAAATACAAGCAATCCGGTCTGTACAAGGATCACTGGTAAAGGGCGCCTGCCGTAATGTTAAATTCTGCCCAGACAGTTCAATGGACCTTCTGGTGTTTACAGAGCATGTATCACATTTTACAGTAGTAGATATAAGAGACTTTAGCAAAAGGCAGAGTATTGCGGTCACAGGAACAACAGGCGACAAACACATTTCTGGCCTGTCCTTTGGAGAGGATGGTAGAAAGCTATACATTGGAACAGAAATGGTAATATATGAGTTTGGATTGAATCTGTTTAATAGAAGGCTATTTCAAAGTGGAAGTCTAAACTAAATACAGATGAGCCCAGCATACTCCATCAATCTATTTCCGAATATTTTCTGTCTAATATTTGGTGCTATTTTTGTATGTACAGGCCTGGAAGAAACATATTTTCTAGGAAATTTAATAAATGAAAGAATTAATTCATGCGTGTTTTTTATTTCTAATAGTAATATGTATATATGAAATTATAAATATAATATATAACCCGAACTGACCCGATTTTTGTATGCAATAAAAAGAAATGGATGTTTTCTATACCGTATCCGAAAAGTTTTTAATGAAAGAAGCCACTATTGAGATGGAAGACAAAAGAAAGGGCGAGGGCCAAAAACCAACAGAAGGTTCAGCAGTAATACAAATGCAGAAAGAAGCAGTAGAGCAGTTAAAAGGGGTATCCATTCGGCACTATATAGAAAGTGATGTGGTAATTCGTACAGTTGGGGGAAGTAAGTTAAAGTTAAAAGGGTGGTCAACAGAAACAAAGCCAAAGGTTGCATCAGAGCCCGTCAAGCCAATACATACTTGCCATATATGTGATAAAACATTTGTAGATAAAAGAAGACTTGCCATTCACATGAACATGCATGAAAAGAAGTCCACTGAAAATACTACAGCTTGATATAACCCGAAATCATAAATGTGTTTATAACGAATGACAGTGTATTAAAGAATTATTTATCCATTTTTCTATGGCTGTGCATAGCATAAATAAAGACATAGGAATATTTATATTTTCACATAAATTTAATTTTATGCGGGTGGCAGAGACTGGTGTAGTAATAAGCTGTGAGGTAAAACCCAAATGTAAGTTTTTTATGGTGGAATGGGCAAATGATATTTTATACATTTCACTGACAGAAATGGCAATAGAAAATAGAGCAAATAAAGAAGTTATAGAAACCTTCCATGAGATATTTAGAAGGCCTAGAAGTACTATAAAGATAATAGCTGGGCTAAAGTCTCGCGCTAAGTCTGTGCTACTAGAGAATATAACAGAAGAAGAGGCAAGGAAGGATTTGAATAAATTAAATAAATAAAATGTGTACGCATAAATAAATATTTGTTTTAACTCAAAGTACTATTTTTATATTTTCAAGTATTTATAATAATTCTCTGAAATATCTTAAATATTCTAAGCTGCTTCTAGTGGAAAGGCGTGCTAAAATCAGAAATACAATAAAATGACTTAGTGCGTATTTATAATTATAGTAGCACAAACATATTTTAATTAAAACATGGAGAAATAAGAGAATATTTACTTATATTTAAACAGTTACTGGATATAACAATACTAGAATATCAATCTGATAGTACTAACACTTATAGCCAGTTACTGTATAATTTAAAACGTAAAAACAATCAGTACAGAGGTATAAAGAAATAAAATCAGAAAATATGGATTTATTATATACTATGTAGTAGTAAAAACAGAGGCTATATTGCTGGCTATGCAGTATGTCTTAGTAAAAGAAGCACAAATATAATTAGACAAATTTCATATGAAATAATTGTGTTTTTCGATTATTCTAGTTACTTGAGTCATTATAGTAGAATAATTTGGGTTATTCTTATTGTTAATTGGGGTGGAATATAGAATACCCAAAGAATTATGCAAAAATACGATAGGCGTATCTGATTCCATATAAAGAGAGTACAATAAAATTTTTTATATGGAGACTAAGAAGTTCTATGAAAGATGTGGTAGAATGCTGCGAGATGTTAAGGAGAAGAGAATGGGAATAAAAACTGCGTGTTATAAGACAGAAATGCCCACAAAATACATGGCAGTGCTTAGCAGTATATTAAGAAGATTTGATGTACTGTCACGTATAGTAAACGCACTGGACTTTGAAATTCGGAGTAAATGGCATGCAATTGTTCTATGCTATGAAATTTTATACGGAAATAAGAGGGAAGCAACGCAGTTTAATAAAAAATTAATAAAAAAAGTAAAAGAGGTATACAAGTCGCTTGGAATTGTTGAGAAAGAGAAGAAGCAGGAGGACACCACGCCTGCCTATCTGCGAATAAACACAATCAAGGCAGACGAGTCTGCTATATCCTCGCTGGCAATAGAGCGCACTATTATCCCCAATGTGTACAAGGTATTAGAAAAAGTAAATTGGAGTAAGCTAAAGAGCTATCAGGATGGGCTGTTTTTTATACAAGACTTATCAAGCTGCCTTCCTGCGTATGTTTTAAAGCCGGCTAAGAACAGCGTAGTGATAGATGCCTGTTCAGCTCCAGGGAATAAAACCACGCACTTAGCAATGCTTTCTCCTACAAGCACAATATATGCAGTAGAGAAAGACACCGAAAGATACAAAATACTTAGAGAGATGATAGAGAAGTCCGGGGCAGAAAATGTCATAACAATGAATGCAGACTTTTTGGGAATAAATAAAGAGGCAGAGGAAGTATTCCAGGCAGAGTACATTTTGGTCGATCCATCATGCAGTGGCTCTGGAATACACCCAGGAGAGGAGAAAGACCACGAAAGGTTAAACAAGCTAAGTGCATTCCAAGTGAAAATTCTGTTAAAAGCACTGAGCTACCCAAAGGTAAAGAAAGTTGTATACTCCACATGCTCTATATATGAAGAGGAAAATGAAGCTGTGGTTAAGCAAGTTCTTGACGCGTGTCCAGGCTTTGTTCTAGAGAAAGCACTTCCTCTTTGGAATATGCGAGGAGTAGAGGGCTATGAATTCAGCGAAAATGTGATAAGATGCAATGAAGAGACAGGAACAAAAGGCTTTTTCCTTGCTTCATTTGTTAGAAAGGCAGATGAGTAAACTCTCAGATTATATATTTATGCAATAATAATAGATTTACAGGCATATCATAAATAAAACAGCAAATACATACTTTTAACAGCAGAGGACAAATACTATGAAATAATCAGATAAACAATGTATGTTTAATTGATTATTACCATACGTGTATAATATACCTATTAAGGAGATTTCCAGAGGCAATAGTCATTTATTTATTATTTAGTCTATTTATATTCTTGTTTTTTTATTTGTATGGACATTAGCGCATTAGAGGAGAATTTAAAGGGAACAAAAGCAGTAGAATTATTGAGCAGGGAGATATTAAATTCTATTTCACAGGGTGACACTGCCAGAACAGACCTTCTGTTTGATACAGTTGCAAACACCTCTAAGATATCAAAACCATCTATCGCAATTCTCTTAAAGAAATCCTTAGATGGGATAGAAAAGAGCAGTACAGAGATAGAAGAGAGAATACGTATATATAACCGACTAATTCAATGGGCAGAAGCCCACAAGAGAAATCTTCTTAAAATAGACTTTGACATAAGAAAGATTGAAGGACTTTTTTTTAATGAAGGACTACGAGGGAGCATTGAATTTAATAAGAACAACGGTAAAATTGCTGAAAAAGGCAGACGACAAACTAGGGCTTGTAAAGCTATTTTACCTAGAAAGTAAGGTATTTTATGCGCTAAAGAACATTTCCAAAGCAAAGTCAGCATTAACTCTCTCTAAATCAACTGCCACGTTCGTATATTGTCCATCTTTCTTACAGGCAAAAATAGACCTGCTCTCTGGGGTATATGCAGCAGATGAAAAAGAATACTCTATTAGTGCGGGGTACATAATTGAAGCAATGGATGGGTTTTCTCTGGCAGGTGATAAAGAAATGACTGCGCAGTGTTGTAGGTATTTAATTTTAGTTAAAATACTCGACAATAAATCAGCTGAGATACCTTCTCTACTACAGAACAAAGTACCAAGCAGCGTTAGCAAAAATGATCAGTGCATAAATATGCTAAGCTCAATTGGAAAGTGTGTAATAAACAGGGACTTACGGCAGTGTAAGGATATAATAGACAAAAACATGACAATGATTGAAGCAGATGAATTCTTAATGAACCATTTAATATCGCTGTGCGATTCATTAATTGATGCCAATATTCTTAAAATAATAGAGCCATATTCCAACATAAACATAGAGCACATAGGAAACATTCTTAACTTTAGTATCGAAGTGATTGAGGACAGGATTAGAAGAATGATTCTTGATGAAAAGATAAAGGGAGATATTGATCAAGAAACAATGTGCATAAATATTCAAAGAGATGAAGTAAAGAAGAATTACAGAGAAGAGGCCGAGGAGATACTTAATGTGCTATCAGATGCCATAAACACAATAATTTCTAAGTAATTTTTGGGCTGGTCTATACACCATCCAAGCTATTCTAAGAGTATCTAGGGAGGCTATAGATTGTACTGCAGGTAATTTGTACTCTTGTCTATCAGATTCCATTAAAAATAAAATAGGAAAGTGTTCTAAACAAAAATAATTATTTAGATATGAAAATTTTAATACTAGTGTACTGCAGAATAGTTAACAGAGCAAAAACTATAGTTTATAATCTGAAGTAACGCAAAGAAAGAAGTAATATTTAGACTAAAAATTTTATTCTCTGTTAAACTAAGGTGTATTTACAGGATTAATTGTAAGAGCACCCCCAGTAAATGTGATTTGACTAATTTCTTCTTTGGTCAGTAGCGACAAGAACATTTGTATGTTCAAGTTTGATAGCTTTACGGTTATTTTATTGGTGTTTATTATTTCTAGAGCATTACTAAAATTTTGTACATAGACGTACGAGAATATTATAAAATTGATGTTTATAATTGTATTTTCATGCGCACTGTTAAGAATAAACATAAGAATATCCTCAATTGGGCCAACATACTCTTCTATCATAAAAGAAATCTGCGTACACTCAGAAACCAATTTATAAATTGAATGGTTTGCCGTGATTACATCGATAAAAAAATCTTCTGATACATTGGTAGAAAGTCTTAAGGAAAGATGGGATTTCTTTATAATTTCTAGTGCGATTTTAAATTTCCTACTATTATCTATAATGGTTAATCTGGGCATAGATTTAATAGGAAAATCTTCTAAAAGTAGAGCTATATTCAATGGTATTGTTATTTCTGGGAGCTTATTAAATAGATTTTTCCAAAAATCAATGCAATTGTTTTTTTCATCGGAATAATATACGCGTTCATTATATGGTGGGCTAATTAATGTGAATTTTTGTAATTTGCCTAGATTTGAGAACACTACATTATTTGTGTACTGAATATCAAACTCTGTTAAGATCAATTCATTTATAGATGAGTTCACTTCCTCTATATCTAAGAATATATTTGAGTTTAGCTGTAGAGGGCTTGCTATTTCTATAGTTAATTTTTTATCCGTTTGATTTTCGCAGTAGTACCACATAAATTCATTTATAAAGTTTAGGTCTATACGTACAAAATTTATTCTGGCCAAGCTGTTTTTTATGCCATCATGCATCTCTTCATCTTCTTGGTAATTTTTTATTGTACAGTCAGTGAACACAATATGCTTCAGCGATTGAATATACTTTAAACAAAAAATAAGATTAGAGCTTCTTGTTTCTTTCTTGGAAAGGATCAAATCGGTTGTTCTTGTACTAATCCATTGATAATTTATGTTTTCAAACTTTAAAATCCTCAGTGACTTGATCTTTTCAATCGATGTAGGTAGATATGCCAGTTGAAGATTCTTAAGTTCTATCTCAAATAAATTATTATTAGATGATAGAAGGGTTAGAAGGTTTTCTAATTTTTTAGCTGTTTCTATATTCTGCAAATAATAATTAGAATTCTTTAATTCTGGCTTATTAATTTGAGAAAGTGCACTATCTTCACCTACAATAGTTATTTTCTGCCAATTCCTAAATACAGACATGTTTGTGTTCATGTTTGCAGATAGATCATTTAGTCTTATCTTAACAGAAAATGCATTGAATAAATTACTAAGCCGTAGCACACCATTTCTATAAATAGAATTTGTTGATTCTCCTCTTTCTTCTATTTTTCTATGAATGCCTTGTGCAGTTGTAGCATTTAAAAAATTATTTGTGTCTGAATTATTCTTATAGTAAATTGGTTCTAACAGCTCACTAGATACAAATTGTACTAATAGTACATACACAATCAAATGAATATTTTTCATATCAAATCGCTTCTGTTTGATTCTTATACAGTACTTTTCAACACACCAATTATTTATTCCCATATCGCATCCAATAGATTTAGAAAATCATACCTATCTTGGTTTATAAGTATATACGCTCTAACTATTGGCCAGATAGGTTTAATTTTCAAAAGATACTGCAATTCTTCTTCAGCCAGTACCTCATTACTAAAAAGTCTTCTTATCTTTTGCTTTATAGACCTACTAACAATACAACTAGGCATATTTTCACGGGGCGCGCCGTCTCGTTTCTCTTTCATTTCTAATGCAGCAGATAGTTTATTTTTCATTTATGTCAAACTGTAAATTCTTGTTATTTTTAATTATAAATGGTATATCCACATTCCTGTAAGGAAAACAAACGAACGGCTATTTTAGGAAGAGTAGCAGAAATCACTCCAAATGTACAGGTAGAGTGCACAAATAAAACAATTTCTGTTCTATTTACCAAGCCGAATAACTTAGAGAAAAACGAATGGGTTAGATTATTTGGGTCGTATAGGAATGATGCATTCATTGCGGATGCGTTCAATAGAGTGACTGCATGTGAGGCTGTTTATTTTGAACGTTTTCGAAAGAAAGTGCGAGAGTTCTATCGGAGAATGAATTAAATTTAAATTTACTTCAGCAAAAAATTAATGTCACATTCACTCCAAATAGACATGCAGAAACATGCACTAACACTGGGCAGTTCATATATTAACCGGGCGGTTTCTCTGAGCAGGTTTGAGTATGTCCGTAGATACTTTCAGATAGACAATTCATACTTACTAAGAAAATTGTTCTTGATAGTGTATCCGTACAGCGGAGAACAGTGGCAGTGTACAACCGATAGAGATGTGTGTGGTGTGTCAATTAGTGACCCAGATATGTACATACCAGTCATGGCCATTATAACATATATTTTATTTGTGGCGTGCGAAATGGAGGTTCAAGGCAAATTTAGTCCAGAAACTCTAGGAAAGATAAGTACTAAGTCGCTGTTTTTAGGGCTGTTAGAAAGTGCCATAATTAAAGCCGCAAGTTTCTTTTTCGATTGTACATCTCTGAGTATTTCTGATATCATAGCATTTATTGGGTATAAATATGTTACAATCATGTATACAAAAATTCTGTCAAAGGTTTTCCCAATTATTTTATCAAAATTATCATCACTTCTGCTAATAGCTTCATTTTCCCTCTTTTTAGGAAGGTCGCTGAAGCATTTTTTAATATCAAACGAGCATGAAATACTGATTAAGAAGCGAAAGATGTACTTCTTATTTTTCATTGTGTTAATAGAAGGTCTTTTACTTGTTTTCCTTAAATAAATGAATGATTTGTTTTTTATGATTATGAAGAGAGCTCTCTGGAGCATTGTCTTTTTTCTGTCATATGAAGTAATGGCTGTAATACAACAGCAGTACAGCAATGTAGAAATAAGGAAGAATGTGTCAATTCTCTGCACAATAAATGAGTTTTCTAGAATTGAGGTGAGCATAGATAATGAATGCCCAGAATATATTAGAAAGCAATTGAAAGAGTGCGGCGCTTCATGTGAAATAACATATAAGAAGAAGGAAGAAAAGAGACCAGCCGAGAACAGGCTGAACTCGTTCAGAGAAGAAATAGGAGAGAAAATAAAGATGACTGAAAATACAAAAGGGCAGACACATATCGCAGTAGACTTAAAAACTGTACTAGAGAGATACACCGGCTATAATGGGTCTCCTGTGTGGAATGCCATTCATAAAATAGGAAAACAAGACCACTTACTTAGAAGACTTTTGAGTGGAATCCACTGCTCTGTGTCTGTCCACTTGTGCTCTTTCTATAATGAAGATCCTGTCAATAGGAAGCTTTACATGAACTACAAACTAATGACAGAGAAGGTTAATGAAGAGTATGTTTCCAACTTAAGATATACATTAGACACACTCATAGCGATACTTCCTATTGGGCTGGATATGATGTTTAAGATGACACATTCCCATAGAGGAATTATAACACTAAATGCGCTGGAGAGATCCTTTCCCCTGGACATGGCATATAACTATGATATGTACAATGTATCAGATGAAATCATAGAGAAGTGCAGGACTATTTCCTATCTAATGGGATGTGTTGACTGCATGCGATGCAAACTGTGGGGCAAGGTGCAGATAGATGGGCTTAAGTGTGCATTAAACCTACTTAAAAGAGCAAAAGGCCAGCCGGTGGACATAAGTAAATCAGACATAATTTCATTTCTGAATCTTTTAAACCGAATTTCAATATCAACGGTTCAATATGCCAAGTACAAGCATGATATGAAAAAAATAACAGAAGAGTTCCACCAAAGAAAAGAGAAAAGGGAAAAAGTTATCAATGGACTTTACTCTGTGATAGCAGCACCCCTTCTAAAGTCCCCTTCTCCACATAAACGAAAGGTGTAAATTGAAATAAATACCAAATAAATCTAAGTAGTTTTGTATTTAACTTGCCAGCTAAATAATATTTTAATCCGAAAACATCCGATGTGCGGAGTATAAGAAGTTTAAAACAAATCAATCACTTTCTATTTCTGTTAGGGAGTATTTCTTATAACAATGAAAATATACAAATTGTGTTATTTCTGTATGTTTAAAATCTTCAGAATTTATTTATATGCCTTCTAATCATATTGTAGTTTATTCGAAAGAAAGTATACTATCTGGGTTAAGCAAAAAATTCATAATATACTTCTGCTCATCTGACTGATTAGCAACTATTCGCAATGCGTATTTTGACACTGCCATGAAATTCATATCGATTAGAATATTTTCTATTGAAGCAAGTGTCATTATACGGTAGAACAATACTGTATATATAGCAAGCGCGTTTATATTATGAGATGTATCATTTTTCATTTTAAAAGTATTATTCAGACTATCCATCTCATAATCGATGTAACTGAATACTTCTGAAATCAATCTATTATACTTGGATTCATTATCAAATGGCTGTTCAAAGTAGTCTATGTTTCCCAAGTACATAAATACATTGTTTTTTGAGGGAGGTTTCTTATTTTCTAATTCACGTGAAGATTCCATCAGTGCATGTTTTAAATCATTTTCAGCACTTTTTATTTGTTCAGTTATAGAACCATTTTTTCTGTCAAATAATGATGTAAAATAGGAAGTGACTGTTCTTCTTTTGCTTGCTCTCAGGGAAGATTGTTTTACATTTTTGCTTCGTAGTTCGATATTTTCTAATATATGATAGAACTTTATTCCTGCTTGTATTGCAGAAAAGTTCGCTTTAAGGTTGCACCCAAATAAAAAGACATCTCTGGAAGAACTTGACTCTGCAATAAAGTGATTAAGTAGACTTTTACAGACGACACTTATAATAAGTTTACAAATCATATTTGGATTATTATTATGCTTATTTTTTATGCTCAACATTTCATCTCTTACGAACATTTTCATTTTACTTGTTAATTCTATAGTAATAAACCCAGGAGTTGCTGCAAACAATATACTCTCAATTGTTTTTATACAGTCTTTTAGACTACTTGATCCTATTTGCATGTCATTATCCGCGTTCATTCCATGTTTAGCAAGATCAGATATTAAAGATTTGCTTGGTTCAAGTATGCCATTCTGTATTTTTTCTGCTAGCCTTACAATTATATTCATTAAATCAACAATTCTCCAGATTATTTCTTTTTTATCCTTGTTCTTCTGAAAATAGACTTTTTTCTTTTTTAGTTTAAAACAGCTCTGAAAATAGATTTTATTAAACTCATCTTTAATTGCATTTTTGGCAGAATCTACTATTTTATGGAGTCCGCGCATCCTATCATTACTATTCTTAAAAACAAGTTTAATATTTTCTTCGCCAACATTTTTTAGAGCATTCAAGCATTCATACAATCCTTTTCTGTCTTCTTCTATTATATTTTGACTCCCAAATATTCCTTCTATCTTCTTTATATATTCTTCTATTTCAGTAGTTTTTTCATTGCAGTCATTGCTAGCTATTATTTCTGAGTTGGTTTCTATATCATGAATTAATTCTATTAGAGGATCATCTACGTTGGAAATTATTTCTAAATACTTTGCGTGAATAGACTCCCAATTTTTGAGTATATCATCAATCTGATCTTTTGAAAAGAACTTTAACGCCATACAGTTATTGTTAAAGTCCCTAATTAGTTTTTCGTCTATTTTTTTATATTTAGATGCAGCCACACATGACAGTGTGAAAGAACTATTTCTAGTTATTGATCTGTTTTCTTCCGGAAATGTAGCTTCGCATTCTGCCATACTGCTCTCATTTAAACTATTAATAGTATTTAATATATCTGAAATTGTTGATGCTCTACGATCATATGATATAGTCGCTATATCAAATGAACATTCATTTGAAATGCATGATTCATTGACTGTTGAATCATCTGACGTGTGTCTTCCATAAAATGGGCTTTCTTCCGTTTCTTCTACTGAGCACTTGCATAGGAACAGTGCTAATGTGCATAGTATGGCTTCCTTAATGTACCTCATTAATATTTATTTTTAGAATTTTTATATTTAAGGAAATATTTTAACCTCTGTTGTATGAATAAAGAATATAAGCCCTATAAGTCAGTTTTACTTCCAGATTAATTAAAATTTACAAATTTTTATGTTTATTATAAACCTTCTAACTGGTTTGTACTAATTCGATATATTCTATATAATGTGCTCACGAGGAGGCACCGTCGCCACCCGGATAACATAGTCCAGGATAGATAAAGATAGTATTAAGGGATGCTCTTTATTATGATTATTAGAATATTGGGATGTGCGCGGACGCGGAGTCCTTGTGGCGCTATTGGCGCTGAGCCTTGTGGTAAATGTTTCCCGTAGTTGTCCCAGTATTGTCTGGGTGCGTGCTACTTATATAGTCCAAAGTTAATTTGTGATTATTAGATCCGGGCCTTTTGCGAAGGCTGGATCACCGCGCGCGTAGGCGCATTGGAGGATCGGTCTCGAGCCTGCGCGCTTGAGTGGTGATGACACCACAGATATATTCTATATATTTTTAATCCTATAGAATAGATGTGTATTTAGAGGACACTTTTTTGTATAATAGATTTAACTTAATTAATGTGATTTTTATTCATTTGTTAATTATTTTATTTTAAAGCCTTCTGTTGTTTTTGTAGTTCTGAAGAACTTTAGAATTTACTAATTGCTTGTCAATTATTTTTGTCATTGTATTGTCAACCAGTGACTTGCACTCTGGGCGCATGGCTAGCACATTTGTAGAAATAAGAGAAAAGACAAGAGCTACTTTTTTACAAAAAAATGGGTCTATGTGTTTTAAGAATGACAAATTTATGTCTACACCTTTAGCAATTAAGTACTTATACACATCAAGAACTGCTACTTTTTCTGTTCCCATTTCCATCCATTCGCTTAGAATTACCTCTACATCTGACTCATTATGCTGGGAGGACTTTCCATTCTTTATGCCCTGCAGAAATTCAATTACAGTGCTGCTGTTAGGAAGTGGCTGAATCTTTTTTCCAACAATATCAAGGTCAATCGTATCATACATAAAGTATTTCGACACGTCTCTTTTCTTCTTATTTCCAAAGTTCTTGTCTAAAAACTCAACAATTTCTGGAATGTATTCTGTGCCCAAATTGTTTTCTTTTACAAATCCAAGTGCCACCTCTTCATACTTATCTGTTTTGTCAAATGAGAGTGTATAGTTGGCCTCTCCTAGGGTAATTGTAATTGTATGGTCTTTCTTTTTCTTCTCCACGGTGCTCCCAAATAATTCCCACTCCCCGTCTTTTAGCTCATATACTTTATCATCAATTACTTTGTACTGTGGGCTGCTATTTGCATCCTCTGCTTGTTTTTGGGCTGGCGGTGCAGTGTCTTGTACTTTGTCGCTTCCCATCTTATTCTGTAACTCTTCTAGCTCTTTTTGGTACTGCGGATTGCCTTCCTTATCGGCAAAAACATATACTCTTCCATCAGCGCCTAGTGCAAATATTCTGCCATTTTCTGACAGTGCATTCCAGCAAGAAAGAGTGGGCGCAGCTATACTGAAAAGGCTTTCTAGAGTCTCACTTAAAAGATAAACCATTCCCTCATCTGCAGAAACAATGTAACCAGTGGCATTTCCTGCTGTGTACTTATTTATTCTAAAGCTAGTGTTATTTAGATCCATCTTATGAAGCACCCGGCCATTGCGCTCTGTAACAATAACTACACCTGTGTTGGATACCGTGGCATACCGATCGTTCTCCATACAGATGTCTCTAATGCAAGTAGCATGCAGTTTTATACCTTTAACCTGGGTATATCTTCCATTTACTTTTTTAATCGTGCATATAGACCCATCTATACATCCAGCTATAATTGTATCTTCATTAGGGACTTTCTTAGCCGACCAAGCAACACTTTCTATTCTTATTACTTCTGGAGATTGATTTTCTTTAATCACACCAACTGAACCATCCCAGGATGTGCTAATAACCCCCTCATCAAAGCTGCTTAATGAGCATACATTGTCTCCATGCACTTTACTTCTTCCTAGCAGCTTAAGAGTAATCTCTTTTTTCCCAGCACTGCCAGATTCTTCACTGTTTTCATCCATTTCTATTGCATACCTTACTATCTCTCCTGTCTGCAGTCCCGCATACAAAACTGCATTGTGTATGCACACAGAGTTTATAGGTGCACCAAGGTTTTCTGACCCTCCAACACTTTCTAAATCAGGCAGTGAGGATATGTGCACAACCCGGTCTCTTCCGACAGTATACAGCCGGTTTTCGTAAATTACTCCGTCTTTTATATCTGAGGCATGAAGTTTCTTCAGAACTTGAATATGTGCCATAACAAATAAAAAAAACCAATTAAAACAAGGGAAACATGCACACAAAGAGACCACCGACAAATGAAGTAACTAATAGAATGCTCAAAGGAAAGGACGCACAGTATAGTCACCTACTCCTAACATCTATTAACGTTTTGGTCCTTAAATATGAGAACAAATGGATTAATACATGCACAGAAGGAGCAATCCATTTGTATAAGAGAAAAATAATTCCATCCACATGCATTCTGGTGCTAAATCGAAAAGCACCTGCAGATTTTCATCTTTTGATAGACAAAGCAGTGCACGGCATAGAGATTTTCGACCGGTTTATTATTATAAAAATAGCCCACAAGAAGGAAATTGAAGTATTTGGGCTATGGTTTTATGACAAGCAGTCATGCGCACAGGCTGGTAGTATTTTAACAGACCAGCTGGCTCTTTTAGAAAAGTCAAAGGAATTATTAAACAAGTGTAAAGGTGTATAAATACAACAAATAAAATCTTTTGGCTATTAGTGCAACTTCCATTCAGATGCAAGTACTTGATCCCCTTTTTTGTTAAAAATTACTGGCCAGTATTCTTTGTCTGCTGCTAGAATATCACTTCTCCTGAATCTGCTTTGTAGCATGTGTAGACCCTGTATTCGGGCATATGCTATATCGCCTTTCTTTTCACTTTTAAAATTCTTCCACTTTCTTCCCTGTATTGCATCAAGAAATATTGGAATGTACTTTGCCTCTCGGAAATTAATGAATGCATATCCATTGTTGCAGTTACTTTTAAAGTCCATCCGCAGATAGACAAAGTCAAATGCATTGTAACAAATAGATGTAAGCACCTCTATTAACTGGCTTATATTCAACTTATTTGGTATGTTCTTTAACATGCAGGTAGTCCTTGTATCCTTACCAGATATTATTTTCTCCACTGATATAAAATATGGAGAATAAATGGGAAAGATAGGAATTAGGTAGACATCCGGAAAGGGGTGGCTGTGCATATTCCCTAGAAATGGCCTTTCCAAATTAAAAAGAGTCCCAACCGGTGTAAATGGCCTATAGGGTATTACACACGTACAGTGCTCAGTGGATAATTCTTCATCTGCATATATATAAGAGCTCTTACCGCACTCATTACTTATTAACATATATTTTATTCCGTCAACGTATTTAAACCCTTTAAATAATGACTTGACATCTGAAACACCCATTTCTTCTGATAAAATACCCCTCCCACAAATATAACAAGAGTTAAATGGGATAAGGCCCACTTTAGTTTTTTCTCTGAGTACATATCTCTTCCCTGACAAGATCTGTCCTGTCCTGATTTGTCCTATATTTTTCATTCTTTTCTGAATTCTTTCTTCTTTTATATTCCTGTGGTAACTCTATCTTATTATTTTTTTTAAGAAAAGATCATTATATATTTTATATAAGGCATAAATAATATTTTATTTTTAATAAATTATGCATAGTTCACATTTTATTTAAATCCTTATTTTATTAATATACTTTTATTTTACTACCTGCTAATTTTTATAATAATGAACAATCCGTATTATTTGGCATTAAAGCTAAACATAAATATACATTTATTTGTTTATTCACTTATGCCTGTATTTACTGTAGTAATTTATAATAATTATATTCATAATTTTATGATATATGTGTAGTAAGTTTTAAGTACTTTTATTATCTATAGAATAATAAAACAATAGCAAATATAAGCGTATAATACATAAAACCACTTGTAAATTATCTTCAGTACAGGACAGTGCACATTCTGAATGTTCTGATAATTCAAAATACCAGAAATCATTCAAGCAGTATTATTTCTATTTTTAGTGTATTAAGCCATGATTGTATAACTAGAAATTAAAAGACGAATCTTGTCTTACAATGCTTACATAAAGGAACAAATTTACAGTAAAGACCGAGGCAGATTGGACAGAGATACCCTGTCTGTATTTCTTTATTATGGCATATGCAGAATCTGTGGACATTCTTTCTGCTGATCCGGCCAAAGTCTATGGAAAGCATTCCCATTAAGTACTCAAATAAAGACTCTCCGGAGGATATGCAGAATGCTGGTCTTTTTAGAACATCTGATACTTGTGATACAAACCCATCATTTGGTATTATACAGTCTACGTGTATGTTTAATTTTCTTGCAGTAAATGCGCATTTTATGAAGTTGAGTGACGCATTGCCTGAGGAAAAGAAAAGTATTTTACTTTTATCTCTTTTTTCCTTTTGAATCAGTAGAAGAGCATAACCAAGGTCTCTGCACTGGCCGGTGGATGGTGCGCCATTAAAACCCTGCAGTATTTTGTCTGTGAGGTTCTCTTCTAAATCCACATCAGAATCAAATAAGATAGAAAGTTTATTAACTATCTTTAGCCTATTGTTATGGCCTGTGCGTAGATACATTATAAGAAAAACAAGCAGGTCATTCATTGACTCTGCGCTCATTGGGAACTGGCTGGAAACCACAAGAACCAAGAGCATAAAAATAAATTTGCAAATTATTCTGTTGCTGTATACGTGTCTGCATTAAAGCAGTAGAACAAAGCAGAATCCAAATGAGGTATCAGAAAGATAGAATAGTTCATATATTAAGTAGAATACACTCCATCAGAATAGATATAATCACACATTCAATTTATAATGGGATGGAAGTATTTCTATCACAATTTCACATCGCATGGATCAATTTGTTAGTGAATATGGATTAAAATCAGAGAGATAGACAGATGTAATATTACATATATCAAATATAAAGTAATTATTAGAGATCACATTCTGTATATTTATGAATTTGTGGAGTAATTTCAGTAATTATGCACTGTGTCTTATATGCTCGTGTATAAATATATTGTGTAGACAGTGTGATAGAAATATAAAATATGAGTTTATGTACTTTTTGAGTATGCATGCTTAAGATTTCTATTACTATAAAGAAACAGTTAGATATAATAGAAGCTAATTTATTATTATGCAAATCCAAACCCACTAGTACACTCTTCTAGTGAGAAAAGAAGCGCCTTAACTAATTGCTCATATGAGTCATACTCTGGTAGATCTAGTTGGTTGAAACATGTATGTGCAGTTGGCAGTCTGGATGATCCGCCGGATGCTTTGTGGATTTGGAATTTCTGGTTTCCGTTTTGGCACCGCAGGCCTGCGAATCCCTCAAGAGGTAGCTTAGAAGTTCCTGTGGCAAATTGCAGGAGTTTGGCTCTCTCTTCCATGCTGAAATTACGCACTGCTCGCCAGTACCATCGAATAACTTGTGAGTCTGAAGTGTACCCAAAGTATATAGTATTGTTGCGCCAGTCATCCACGTCAATTTCTGGAAGACCACTGATTAGAAGCTCAAGCTCTTTTTCATTGAACATCCTTAGCATATCTACGTCTAGTATTTCAAAGAATCCCTCTGCAAATGCAGACAACTGTCTTTCAATCACTCGGACAAGCTTGAACCTACACACAAGCTCTACATACTCTCGCTTATTCTCATTTGTTACTGCAATGTTTCTTCCATTCTCCTTCAAATCAATTACTTCGGTAATTCCAAATCGGTCTTGCTCTAGCGAAAAAGTCATCTCCAGAACATTCTCAATGTCATTTTCAAGAATCCAGACAAGAGACCGGTGGAACTCTGGATCTAATGCTTCAACATCAGTGAGGTCAACAGGAATACTTAGCACACGCTTATAGAAGGCCCGTGTAAAGTGGCAGTCAACAGTCATTTCATCATACACAGCCTTTCCAATAATACGCCCAATAAATTTGAAGTATACAAGATGCTCTGGGTTTATGTGGCTTATGTGGTTTGGCTGGTATGAAGAGCCTATAGGAGTGAAAAGTGCATAGTTTGCATTGAACATCTCTTTACTCAGCTCAGAGTACCACTCTCGTGTAAGGCCGCCTGCATCAACACCTTCCTCTCCTGCAAACTTAATGTTGAACTTTGCATTTCTTACTTGCTCTCCATTCAGCCGCATTAGCTGGTGGAAAGTATCCTCAAACACTGCTCCTCTCTGCACCATAAGCGAAATAGTTGGCCGTAGCTGCACATCTTCCCGTATTTTTTTGTAGAAGTATATCCGCTTGTTGTCAAAGTCTAATATTTTCTTCTGAAGGCCTGCAAACGCATGGAATAATAGATCCGGGTCTGCTTGAATAAATGTGTTAATAAGGTCTTTCTCCTTCTCTACCACATTATAGTATATAGATGAGTCGCTATTTGGTATCTCTGAGAACTCATTTACGTTTTCATTTCTTCCTATATACATCTGTATCGTATGCACAATGACAAATGCCTTAAATAGAGGAAGAATTGACGATGCATACAATGATTCCTTCTCCTTAGGCAGGATAATATTAAAATAGTATTCCCAGAACGGCATCTCTCTAAGTTCCATAAGACTATCCAGATACGTCTCTGTTATTCCCATGATATTTACCAAACTCAGCATTCTAACAAGCTTTATAATGCCCTTATGGTGTGTGTGGCTGTTAAATTCTGCTTTTTTATCCAGACACTCTTCAAGGCTTTTTTTGCTTCCTCCCATTAAATAGAGAAGATACATAGGCCTATAGAACCGGTCTGTTTTTTTAATAAACTCACAGAAATGCTTAAAAGTATCATCTGTCATGTCATACTCCAAAAAGCCTATGTACTTGCGCACTTCAATGTTTTCTGGCTCTGATACTTTATCATTATTGAAACAGTCACCCACAGTGCTCAAAAGCTTAACGCTCTCAGCAATAGTCCTCTTGTTAGTAGCTTGAAGTATCTTATTTATCAGCTCTGTGTTGTAGCTGAAAACAGTCGTAAAGTCGGACGACTTGGTGCACAGATATGTTAATGCTTCAAATCCTCTCTTTGTAATTACCTCTGGTGCGATTGCTTCATTGTTTCCAGATGACCCAGCGCTTGCATTTACAGTTGAACTCCCTGCGCCAGCAGAGCTGCTAGCCCCTTCTACCATAGCCTGATGAATTGAGTTAACCAAAGTCTCCACTGAAAATATCCGCACTTCTTTATTTGCAGATATATTATGAATTATTCGATAAAGGTTTCTTCTGTTTCCGCACTGCAGGACCATGTGAATAAGCCCAAAAACAATGTCAATAGGGACAGAGGCAGCGGCCTCTCTCTCAGCAATAAATGGCATCTCCTGTGGCTTCTTTTTCTTCTCCTCTCTGCGTGGCACAATTTCTCCTGCGAATGTTTCCATATACCGAGCCTCGTGCTCCTCAAATACACTTCGCACCTCCTCTCTAAGTCTGTTCAAAAAGTGCAGACTTATTGCGCGGTACTCAGTGCTTGACGAGATTCTGTCCTGGTAGAAGTTTTCAACCGTGTCCTCTAGAATAGAAGACGGTAGATTATTTAAAACCTCCACATCCAACTCAGGAATTTCTCCATTTTCATCACCAATGGCTATTTCTTCTCCAGTTGCAAAGCTTTCTTCGTCATCATACTCTTCGTCATCAGACCCATTTCCATCATAGTCATACTGCGACTCGTCATCATACTCGTCTACGCCCTCATCAATTTCTTCTGGACCCTCGTCGTCTAAGTGCGCATCTGGGTCTGTAGGGTCGATTGCATAGTCATTTAGCTCTTCATCATCATTCTCCTCTTCCCGCCGCATGAGATACTGGTGCCTGCGATATGATCCCTCCTCGCTGTCAAAAGTTTCTTCATCTGTAGAAGAAGGCTCTTTCTCCTGGAGATTTGAAATAATGATGCCTTCAAGTATTTTTTGCACAAAAGGCATTCTTTCATCTGCATTGAATATCTCCATTTCTTTTCCTATCAGCTTAGATATAGGAAGTATGCAGAGTGACTTTAGGAACTCATTCTTCTCCGACTGCTCAGACGAGAACTGCTCCTCATCCATGCCTTCTTCCTCACTTGATGATTCTTCATCTGACATAAGATACTCCCCATAGTTATTTGACTCTGCAGTGTATACAGTCAGCGAATCCTCACTGCACAACTCCCCTACTTCCTGTGAGTTCTCCTCTGTGTCATCATACACCACCTGGTCACTATCCATTGTCTCATCTGTGTCAAAGTCTTCCATGTACCCTTCATCAATGTCTTCAAAATAAACCTCTTCTTCTGACTGCGTAACCTCTTCATAAAACGCTTCTTTCTCATCAACTGCTAAAATACGCGTGATATACTCCATTGGCTTGGTAAGTATCTCCATGATAGACCCATAGTCCTTTCTTCTGTTATCTATCTGCATGGTGCTTCTGATCATAACCTCTAAACAGTTCATCTCTTTCACAAGCGCCGTGTTCTCGTCAAATGTGTTCTTGCTGAATCGCATCGTAAGAATCTCCTGTATGAGCTCAGAAAAAATAACCGTTGCATTAATAGACGTAGGAAGCAGCTCCAAAACCTTCTCTAGAATGTATTTCTTAACCTCTACATACGTTGTATGGTTGAATATAAGCATAATAAAGTGGCCCGACCAGTACGCAAGGGTTTTGTCTTCCTGCTGGAATGCACTCGGCTTCAGTGATTTAGAGTACGCTGCATGGTTCTCCAAGAAGTACATAAAGAATGAATAGTCCTCTAGCACAAGTGTTGAAATAAGCTGCGGGAAAGAAACTACTAAGAGACACAGCGAGTGAATTCGCACTATCTGCTCCATCTTGCCAGTTGCCCTGTGCACGAATAGTGTTCTAAAAAGCTCGGCATTTAGCCCAGAATATATCTTTATCTGTTTTGTGAATAGCCCATCTGAAAGAGTCTCCAGCACTGCCTCTGATATCTGCCCACTCTCTGTGGGGTTTGCCGGCTCATCTGGAAGCTTGTGCCGAATGTCCTCCCACCCCGCACTAATGCACTCAAAGTTACTTGAAAGATACTCCAGGAAGGATGTGATTGAGTAGAACAACGCATTTCGTAGATTGCTGCACACAGTGTGAACAGTGTACATCCGGCTTTTCCCCAAATGCTTGTTCTTTATAATAGTGTCCACTGCCTCTTTCGCCGCCTCTTTGCTTTCTATCACCCTTCTTATCAGAAGGTTGGCTAGAATGACCAAGCTTTCTTTCTGCTCTGCCGTTTCTACTATTGCATATATCCGATTCAAATGAATAATTGGGTCTTCTATTGTTATTGCAAGATTATACTCTATTTTTAGCTTAACAATCGCAAGAATAACTATTCCCTGCGCCTCTACAACCATTGGGCACATACTCTCTGCGAAAACAACGTTTCCTATGAATCTAGAAAGAACTGTTGTTTTCTTCAGTGTGTCCCGTATTGCCACAAAAACAAGTCCAACTGCATAAAGTTTCAAAAAAGCCGGGTCTGTAGATGCCCCCACTTGCTTGGTCATCTTTGGAATAAACGAGACCAGATGCGAAAACACCCTGCTCTCCTTAATTGCCGCATACTGCAGAAGGCCAAAACAGTTCTTGTTGTACACTTGCTTGAACGTTTTTTTGTTCTTTACAAGAATAGTGAAAATATCTGATTTCAGAACAGCTTCTGTCTCCTCCTTTGGAAGGTTTAAAAACACAGAAATGAAAAATGACCCAAGAATGTTCCTTCTCTTATACTCTGCTGAACCTTCGTTCTCCCTATCCACCTCTTTTGTGATTTGCTTCCTAAGAGTAACAAAGAAGGCAGTTTTTACTATATTCAGCAGATGCTCTATGCTGCTCTTGTCTATGTAGTCCATCAGAAGCTCTGCTATTATAAGCACATGCTCCTCAATTTCACACACCTTCTTCTTGGGCTCTTTCACTGGAACAAAGAGATTTTTAATGCCTCGAACATATATAGAAAGCACCTCAAGTATGGATGAAACTACCTTCTTATGCGCATCCATGGTTATTTTCTCGCTCTTCAGCATAGAAACCGAATTCTTTGCGTGCTCCATAAGGGTCTCGCTCAGATTAATGCCCATAAGATACTCCTGCGTTACAACAAATTCATTCTTCTGTGGGTATTGCTGTGGGCTTTTGTCCACCATAATATAGTTCTTCAGCCCGTGCATTCGCTGTGTATAGTATAAGTGGTCTATCTGCTCTGTCTTGCTCAATAAGTCCTCAACTAGCAGCCCAAAAATCTTTAAGTACTCCTTAGCATTGGTTTTGCTGTACCTGTACACAGTCTTCAGTATCCCCATAGTAAACGAATAGTACAGATTGGTCAGACTTTCATTCTTTGCCACACTCACCAGGGCAGTGTCCTTCTTTAGATTGTCAAAGTACTGGCTAATCCTCTTAACAATCTGCAGGAACCCCTTGGACGTGCAGTGCTTAATAAACTCTTCGCATGTCTCTTCGTTTTTGAATATAAGATAGTTCACTATCAGCAGAATTCTTTTGATTTTCTCTATGTTCTCTAGGGTGACCTTGTTTTTCATGACTCTATCAATAACCTTAGCAATGTATGAAATAACATACGTCTGATCCTCATCAAATACCTCCATTAGTATGTTCATTACATCAGTGTATAGCTCAGTTTCTGTAGGGATCTCTATCAGCATAAGCATGCTTATTATTCTGTTGTTCAATAGCCCTTTGTCTGTAATTAATTGGTTGTTGGTTGTCTTTCTGTACACTGCCCGGTGCATCATCCGGAATAAGTTCCCAAGCAGAAGCCGCATGAGCTCTAGGTCGGTGTTCGGTATCATGCTTTCCAGATTTTTCATTGTATTGTATATCTTCTCTTTAACCGTCAGTGAAATAATCGGATAATGCCGCACAAGATTCTCCAGGAATATACCATACGCACGGCCTATGTCATACATCAGAATAATATTGCTCAAATTTACTATTTCAAAGCTCTCAAATATCCTGTCCAAGATATTCTCTTCATCTATTTTTTTGATTAGCTCTGAGTTCAAAAAGAACGCCTCAATCAGATTAGGCAGCTCAAGCAGAAAGTCTGGCGATTCAGGCAGCTCTTTCTTCATGCACATCACAAACCCATCAAATATTCCTGCCTCAATAATAAAGGGAAGGTTTGATGGCTCGTTGTGAATGTAGTCCCCAACCGCTGAAAACAAATACGCAAGAATAGAGGGTGTAAACTCTTCCGAGTGGAAGAGAATCAAGCTAATAGCCCTTGGAAACTCGCCCTCCAAAAACCCGCGCATTGCCTCTGCTGTTCCTGCATTCTTAAATAGCTGCGATATAATCTTCATTATTGAGTTGATGTACATCAGCAGGTCGTGGTCCTTTATGTTACCCACCGCCACGTCAACTGCCAGAAGCAATTCCTTTGAAAGGATCCTAATTCCATTCTCGGATATAAACCATGTAAAAGGCGCTGGCAAAGTAAACAAAAATGTGTTGGCTCCCATCACCAGCCGCATCCTCTTTCGGTAAGAAATATCTGGCCGGTCCCTCAGTGTATTGCACACATACTGCACAATTCCTGCTGAAAACAGCGCAGATACACACGGCCCAGAGGCAAAGCATGAACTAAGAAAATTGAAGAAAACAATCGCAAAGTGCTCTGGAACATCCTCATTTACTACTTTCTTCAAAAGATTCATTATCATCCCTTCATGCGACTGTGCATTCATTGCCGCTATAACAGCAGAGTGCCTAATCCTCATTCGAAATATGGCATCTATCATGGTCACTGCCGCCTCTCTCATCTGATAACTCTCTGTGTTGATTATTGCTAGTGTCTCTGGCAGATCCCGGCTAATAAACTCAGAGTCTATTGGCAGGTCTGTGTAGCTATAGTAAACCAGCGCACTAAATGCAAGCATTCTTATTATTTTCAACTTCTCATGCTGCTCAGCCATTTCATGCAGCCGTATCGCATGTATAAACCTTCTCATCTCTTGGCTTGGAAGCATCTTATCTGAAATACTGTATATTCCCTTCTTCACTGCCTTCTTAATACTCACCCGCTTGCAATTATTTGTAGTCTCATCATAGTACGTGTACATGCTCTGCGGCTTCTCCTTCACTCGCTCAATTAGTATTTTCAGTGTCTCCATCTTCATCAGAGCCATGCTTGTCTTTATTGATCGCTGTATGTGAATCTTCGAAGCAAAGAATGAAACCAAATAAAGCGCTTCAATCGCTAAATCCAGCTCAAACGAATAGATAAAAGGCTCTACCACATCAAATGAGCTGAACATGCTTTTGTTCGAACTGTTCTCAACCAACAGTTTCTGAAATTTTAATATCGCATAAACCATCTCTTTATCTGATTCTTTCATGGGTTTGTTTTGAAATTGGCCTAACCCATATTCTGTTACAACTGCCTTCAAGATCTCATCAAATCTATCAAGTACGTCAACCCAGTACAGAAGATCTGTCTTGGCGCACCGCCACTCGTATATATTGTTCAGATACGTTGGAAGCTCCTCTTCCGGTAGATTTGACAACTGCTTTATTATATTTGAAATCTGCTTGCCTGGCTGTGAGAATCGCCTCTCCATTGGCCTTTCAATCTTCATAAAAATAAAAAAACAAATCTTTAAATACTTTCAGTTTACTAGATTATCCTAAATTTATTATAAATCTAAATACACTGCGTGTAATATACATTTGTCACAACATACATTAATACTGTGGGCCCACCACCACACAGCACAGCCAGAAATCACCTAAAGTGCTTTATTTATACAATACCACTCAATGCACTGACAAGTATATGCACAATTTGAAACAGTTCAAGGCTAAATATGAGAACATATTAGAAAATACAATTAAGCACCAAAAAAGGGCTGAAATGCTTTGGTGTCTTATTTATACTGATTAATTCTAGATTACGTCTTAAATAGTGGCTTGTTGCTTATGCTACTTCTTAAATACATTCTGGCAGTTCGAGTTAATCCGAAATATTTATTTAAATTACTCAGTATTTCCTCCTGGGATTCTATCTGAGTTTAGAAGGACGCCGGGTTTAAATGTAAATGGGTTAAAAAGAAGACCGTCTCCTTTAAAGAACTTTGACCCAAACTCAACCCAGTGCAGCCTTAGGCTGTGCAGAGTGGCACTCAGCCCTTCCAACCCTATAAGAAGGACAAGCGTGGCACCAAGCCACATAATAGAACTTATACTTCTGAATGCCAGCGACATTTCTTCATTCCCAACTGTTTTACTGAAGATTATTTTACTCAACTCTGCGTGCGCTAGTGAAACTGCCCACAGCCTCAAATACGAAGATATATTTGAAATCAGCCCCATTGTAAACTCTATTCCTTCGATCAGAGAGTGCAGCCATACATCCGATAGAGAAGAGTTCTTGTGCATCTTCTTTGTTATGGTTCTATACACTGGCTCTGCTAATAACATAACTGGGAATGATGCTAGTACCACCACCATAATAAGTGTTTGTATTAGGCCCTGCCCTGGATATATTGGGGTTTCTGGGGTTTTAAATGATGCCATGTCAATTATAACAGAAATAATACCTGGCCATGTAGAATACCCCGTGCACCACTTAAAAATTATCAAGAATACCATATACCCAATCAGCCCAAAGAATATTATAAACTGCGGTATAATGACCCCAAGCAGCGTTATCATGTTCTTATTGTACACTGCATTAATTGCCCCCAGAACCATTCCCAGCGTAATGTGGAAGAACCCAAACACTATACTCATTTTCATTTTGAGTGAATTCACAAATACTGAACTGTTCTCTGCATGGTGCCATGTGTAATCTATTCCAAAGAGGCACAGACCTTTCCTCACACCACTCTCTGTATACCCAGAAAGCTGGCTTCCAAATGAACAGCCCATAAAATCGCCGTATAAAAATCCAAAATACACAGCCCACAGCCCCATAAATATGAATAGGTATCTTGCATTATATAGTATTTCTACTAAATCCGGAAGGTCTGTTACTTTCTGCTTTCTCAAAAAATAAAATCCCATTCCAATAAATATCAGGCCATGGCCCACATCCCCAAACATCACACCAAATAAAAATGGGAAGGTGGAGACTGAAAATATTGTTGGGTTTATCTCTTTGTACATCGGCATGCTGTAAACATTTGTAAGATCTTGGAAGCACTGCGTAATTGGGTTTGTGTCAAAGTGCGTGGGAAGCATAGTGCCTTCTGGTATCGCAATTATTTCAGCTGCTGCATCTCCATGCACCTCTCCTATTTTTTTAATTAACTTTCCAAACCGCTCTTCATTTCTTTTCAGTATAAACCCCTCTCCTGTTAGGTAGGAATTATCTTTGTTCATTTGCAGCTTAGACAGTGCAGTTTCTATCTCTATCTCTCTAATTATGTAGTACTTCCATATGACGATTTCTCTTGATATGTTTTTTATCTCTGTATAGAATGCTTCTGTGTTAATCTTATGAAGCTTAGTTAGCTGAGATAGATTCTCTGAAACATTCAATAGATCACCTTCCTTCCTCTCTGTTGCCTGGCTTTCATATCTGATAATCCTTGCATTGATCTTTGTACAGATATTTCTAACCCTCTCAATTGCCTTTTCTCCGTGTGTGAAACATATAAACCCCATTTTTGTGGGCGTCACCATTTCAACAGAGACAAAGCAAAGATTTCCGTGCAATGACTTCCACAAGAATTTTTCTAGTGTAAATATTTGGTCTTTTGAAATAACACCTGCCACATATTCCAATCCGACGTTCTCCATCTTTCCCGTCTCAAATTCTAAGTCTTTAAACCCTTCCGTAGAAATTCTCTGCATGTCCTGCAGTACAATCACATCCTCCTCCATCTTCTCAACTGCCTCTCCAGTGTCTTTCATGATCTGTGCAAGCTGTGCAACTCTGTAGTAGTGCTTTTCTATTGAAGCAGACAGTGCCTCTATCGTTGTGTTGAGCGGAGGAATGTTTGTCCCCTTTATTAGAGTAACTTTGTTTTCATTCAGCTTCTGGGTAAGAAATGCAATTCTTGCCAGTATTTTTTCCATTTCCAAGCAATGGTCTGTTTTATTCAGCAAATTTGTGTTTTGTGATACTATGTGCAGTATATCCCGCTGGCCAAGCTCTTCCAATGCATTTCTTGCTATATCTGGGGAGATATATAATCTAACCATGCTTACATCTTCACTTCGAAACATTTATTGTTTATTGCAAAAATAGTTTTATTTCATGGGAAGCAAAACAGATTTGCCATGCACATATTGCATGCACAATAAAAAGCGGTGGGTAGACGGGACTCTTACAGTAAACAACTGTAGAATAGTTCTATTCGATAATAAAAGTAAAGAAATAGACTCAAGAAGAATTAAAGGGGTTGAATTGGGCACTGACTCCATTCGCATGGACTATCACGAAGTGTTATGTGATGGCATAGATAGAATATTACAAGAAATAATAGATAATGATGATTTAGTTGGCACTAATAATAACACCCGAAATATTCCAGATACAACTATGCAAGGCGCAGTTATACCAGATACAACTATACCAGAGCATAAATTATGTAGTAAAGTATTGAAAATAGTAGAAGATCTCACTGTAAAGAAACATGCAGAGGAAAAGAAATATAAAATAGACGAAAATATTAAAATAGAATCTAAAACAACTAATAATAACATAGAAGACCAGAATAGTTCTATAAAATCTAGAACTGATTTATTAGATATGTTTATGTAATTATACAGTATACTCCGAAAATTATTCTAAAGTTATGATTATATACAGATTAATAGAAATGTATTTATTTACTATACTACTCTATATATTATACTTTAATTATTTCGGATTATAATAAATTATACATTTACAATAAAGTGTAAATAACCAGAAGTATCCTATTTTATCTATTTTTAGTATATCATAATAATAATACAAATTTGAATTGTATAATGAATGATTTCTCTTCTTCCTAGTAAACCAAATAATATTGTAATTTATACATTTCTTCTATATTATACCATTAAGCTGTTTAGTCTAAATTGTTCTTATAATATTTTCTTATAAAATCCTATTTTATCCTGTATAAATAACTTCCTCTATCCATTGAATATTCTGTGCTTAATTGTATTGTTGACTATAATTATTTTCTGAATAATACAAAATTGAATTTTTATCTTTTTATTCTTCACAAAAATAAATTATTGTAAATATTCTGAATTTCTTTTCTGAATATTCTAATATTTATATAGAATTAATAATAAAGGAGATTAACTAAACCACTTATTTATATTATTTATATACTAAAAATATTTATTTGTTTTATTCACTTATTTAGTGTATTATCCCCTAATATTATTCTATTTTACTAACTTATTTATTCTTGTTGTATGAAATGTTTTATTATTCTATTAGTATTACAGGTTTTTATATAATTATTCTTTATATATAATTTCTTTATAGTTTAAACTTATATATGTGCATCTAATGGTATGTTTGTATTAATTGTTGTCCCATCTGGTTCATCTTTATTATTCTGTTGTTTTTAATTTGTTTATATTTCTTGTTTATTCTTCTCTTCTCTGGTATTTTTGTGTATTTATATGATTTAGTAGAATACAAACTATTTATTCTTGTATAATATTTATTATTAATGGTATACAAAAAATATAAAAAGTGAATAGTTTATAAATATATAAATATAATAATAAGAAGAGAAAAATATAAGGATAAAAGATTCAGATTCAAATGTACTTAAATAGGGAAAACATAATTATTTAGTAATCAATACAGTATATACAGTACGTACAGCATATATAGTAGTCTTATTAATAAGATTAATAAGTGAATATATATAATCAGAATATTAACGTATTAATATGAGTAATTGTACAGGAATATTATAAAATTATGATATTTAAACATTTTGAATGGTCTACTACTTTTAGTGATGGTACCTAAAAGTTTTTTTTATTATTTATGAGGGCTTGCATTATTATTACAATAATTCTGGTAATTTATTATGTTCGTGCAAAGCTTACACTAACAGACTTAGAGTGTATAGAAAATTATGTAATAGATGATCCTGTGCTGGGAGAAATAGTAGTAAATTCTGATGGGTTTCTTAATTTTCTTAGGGGATATATATATCAGCAGACTGGGTTGATGCATAACAAAAGGTTCTTTTCTTCTGAGATTAACATTAGTCATCATTTAACTCGAAAAGATACTCCACAGTCACCTACGGGTCTTTATGTATTTAAGAGAGAAGTAAAGAATGATAAATCGCATGCAATAGAAGGTATTACAAATAAAAAAGAGAAGTATTTGAGTGGGTATCACAAAAGGCTTATTCTCATGTTTCCTTCTACAGAAACACAGGTGTCCATTGAAACAGGCCGGGATGATGCGTTTATTAAATGGCTTAGACACGAAAGTGTTCATGAGCACGCACATAAAATTCTTGCAACTCTTCTTCTTTTAGGAGAGGGAGTAAGTATTAATGTGGAAATAGATGAAAAAGAAAAAAAGGTTTTGGAAGTAAGAAAGTCTGATGGAACAGTGTACTTTTCTGTGAGCATGAAAATAAAACAGTACAACAAAGAGAAAGGCGAAGTAATAGACATGTACCAAAGCGAGACATCAAAGATTATTCGGTTTTTTAAGAGGTATCAGAAGAGTGTTGCTTTAGACGAGTTAAGTGAATTCACAAAGCCTAAGAGCTATGAAGAGTTAAAAGAAGGACACTTTCTCAATGGGATTCAGTTTTTGATAGAAACGTATATATACGAATTCACAAACACAGACAAAGAGGCGTATAAAATAATTCAAGCAGTGCACACTCTTCTTATAGATAAAATAAGGTCAGTAGAGAGCAAGAACCAAGAAGACATAAAAATAGCAGAAAATGTATTACTATCCTGTTTTGAAAAAAAGTGTTCAATTACTAAATCAGAGAATATACAAAGCCTAAAGCTGCTTGATAAGGAAATTCAGAAGTATAAAATATCTCCATTTTCAGAGGCAGAGCAAGTGCCTGTAAACATACAAGTGCCAAGTTACCCAAAAACAAAGAAAGACTTTATTGAGGACAAGGACAAATTCTATACTGACTGTGTTGAAACTGCTCTACTGACTACATTCTGTTGTTTGGCGTATGATAAAAAAACCCAGGAGTATACTACCAAACACATGAACTGTATACATGATGTGAATGAGTTCTTTTCTATGAACAGAACACCGTATAATAAAATAAATTTAGAAACACATATGCAGTGGTGTAAATCCACAGTATACTTAGAAGGATGTGATCGCATATACAAAAAAGAAGGAAATGAAATAATCAGTGGAATCCTAAACTATCTTCTGGCGTTTGCGAGTATGGCGAATAAATCTGCACAATATACAGACAAAATACTGGAATTCATTAAGGCAGTGGGTGCACCAATGGAGGACTGTAAAGGCCTGTTAAAACAAATAGGAGCATTTGCAAAGAATATTCTTCTGTCTTTGGCATTTGACAAGACCATAGAGGTAATGTGCTATGACTTAATGATAAAAAATAATTCTATTGGAATACCTGATGTATTTGGGGATATTTTACTGAAATACAAAACAGAACAAGCAGAAGAAACAGTGACCCTATGCTTTAGTAGGGGGCATGCCCACGTGTATTTCCTGTCAAACAGTAATTTAAGAGGAACAGGATTAATATATCAAATCAAATCAGTGTTAAATGCAAAGACGGCAAACAAGAGCTCTTCTAAGTTCATAGACCACTTAACACAGTACTGCATTAACTCTTTTATTGATAGGTTTTCAGGGACACTGCATCAAGACCTTCCAAAAAAAGAAATAGAAAGCGCTGTAATGAACAATGGCGAAGGGATAAACAAAATACTCATGAAAAGAAAAATAAATGATACAGTGTACAAAATAAGAATAGCCAACTGTGCACTGATATATAGCAGTAAGACAGAACTATCAAAAGAAGACAGGATATCTAGGTTCATTTCAAATATTCTGGGAAGTGCTCGGCTAAATAACTCAGAGAACCAGAAGAAGGCATTTACAGGACTGGCATATATAAAAAACCAAAATATATATGACAGTATAGAACTAGAACATGCAGACTTTACACAGATTCCATGTGACCGAGAAGAAATGATTAAAATTATTGGGTATGCTCTAGAGACGAATTCAGATGATATATTAATCAGGTGCCTAGAAGTGTCCATACAATTCCCAAGTTCATTCCAGTGCCTACCGGATCATTTAATAGTTCGTAGGCTTCTAATTAAAATATTTAAACAATTGCTGGAGAAGGATGCAATAGAACACATTAAAACAATAAGAAACTGTATTAACAAGCACTGGAAGAAGGACAGATCCACGCACAAGAAAATTGCATTATCATTATTTGTATATGTGTGTGAGGAGAAAGGAGACTCGCTAGAATTAATCACAGAGACATACAAACTGCTTCCAGATTGGACAACAGAAATATTCTTAAGATACACGCGTACTCAGGACAATTATGCAACTGTTTTAAAAACACTTGAAATAATTAAGAAAAGTACTCCTAGTACAGAAGAAGAAAGAGAAAAAATAGAAAGTTTAATAGAATGCTTCAATTTATTTAGAAAAAGGCCAAGTTTATACTGATTCACATTTCAACCAGTAGACCTATCTGAATAATAATTTAATTCAAATATTACTGCTAAGTAATTGAATAAATATAACACATAGTGGGGTTTACTCTTAACAGCCTTCTTCGTGCACAGTAAATCCATTATCAGACTACACACCCAAAACAGCCATTATTTTTATAATGGACTATTCTAGTGCATTATTGTACATTGGGACTTAAAAATACAATGAGCAAACAAACTGATTAAAGCATACATAATAATATATTTGGCATTATTCGTTCTATATACTAGGTATTAAAAATTCCTTTATTAATAGTCATCTCCACGAGATAATACTTCAATTCCAGACTCGTTCACATAAAGCGTATGCTCAAACTGTGACACCAAAGACCCTGGAGAGTCATACAGTGGAGGGTAATCATCTATTCCGCCTATTTTAGTTAGGTAGTTAATGTAAGTATCTGCAGACTTAATTTCTGTTGGGTCTATGTATCTCTTGCAGAACGGAAGTGTTGAGAAAGTATTCTGTATGTACTTCATAAGTGTTTTTCCTCCTTCTAGTTTTGAGTGTACATTTGGGTTACTGATCATATAGTGCGAGCAGTCCCCTTTCTCATTCACATACCCATTTCCTGTGGTTGCAAAGGTTTCAATTGCAAAGAACTCACCAGGGAGCATTCTAGACTTATTCCCAGAGTTTTTTATAATGGGAACATACTTACCCCCGTGTATTTTATACTGGTTAATAGAGTGCCCGTTTAAGTTAGTCACTGGCCGTATAGGGACAGACCTTCCATCAATAGTTAGCTCATAGCTTCTAATAACTTCCTCTGCTTTATCTGCTATATCCTTAATTGGTGCATCTGGCCCAGCAAGCTTTAAGCACTCATAGACAGACTCACGCGCAGCAAGTAAAAGATTGTCATAATCCGGATTGAAGCACACCGTAAATGCAGAGTCTATAATGTATCCATTAACATGCGTACCAAAGTCCACCTTCAGTATGTCATTTGCAGCAAGGACAACCGGGTGTGATTTGGGGTTAGGACTGTCATGGGCAGCACAGCTGTTCAGAGAAAGACCCGTGGGAAACCCTATCCCCTTATTGTATCCCTGGCCCAGTACTGTTTTTGTACCATTCTCCACTATTTCAGCCATTTCCAAAAGAGTCATTCCAGGCCGTATCTGTGCCTGTAAATTCTGCCTCACCATCTTATGCGCAGTTGCTGCAAGGCGGGCTGACTCTATCGGAGAGAGTATTCCAATTTGTTCATTTACCAAAATGTTTTTAAGCTCTGGAACGACCACTTTATTTATAAGCTGTGGGAACATGGCTTAAAATTTTACTAAAAATTTATAAAAAAATCTCCTGAGATGGATTCGAACCACCGACCCTACGATAACTCCAATGGGAATTCCACTTCTACAGTCGTATGCTCTTCCAACTGAGCTATCAGGAGCCGATAACAAAACACGCAAACCACACAAGACACCCAGTTAGAAGAGGAAAGAAGAGGCAGCAGTAAATTTTTTATGGATAGAGTAGAGGAGCTCAGTAGGCGGCTAGTGGAGAAGAACGAAAGGGTCTCTGAGATGGGTGTTCTTTCTGTTGTGCAGAGCAAGCACAAATTTCTTCCTGTTCTTACAAAGTATTTCTATGCTTATGTCCGCAGAAGGCTTGAAGCCCTCTGTGGGACTGACTATGCGATAAACACAAGAGAGAGTACAGAGAAGGAGATCTACTGTGGAATGATTATGTACGCAAACAATGCGTATTACTTGCTTAGTGTACGTGCAGATTATACTGCAACTGTTCTACGCCTGGATTTAGCAGAGCTTCCAGAGTATACGATATACCCAGGGCAGATAATAAAAGTACTGGGCACGAACATCATTGGTGAGGAGGTAGTTGCTGACTCATTAGTATACGACAGAGAATTCAATGAACAAGCAGAGCAACCACTGCCAGGCAAGTTTCTGGTTAGTGTGATTGATATGAAGAGGTTAGAGTCTCTTAAGACCACAGGGGAGACACGTGATACGCATGAATCAGAGAGACTTCTTAGTTTAGTTAATGAGTGCTGCTCAGACGTACTGATAATATTTGGTGATGTAACCGTACGGGAGAGGGAGGTGTGTAAATCCTTGGCCATATCCAAAAGGATAAGAATAGTATGTGTACCGTATACAGATGGTCTAGAATCATCTATGACATACCCTACTGAGTATATTAATAGAGTGACCAGTCCCCTTCCTGTATGTAATGAGGATGAGGGCACTGGCATACGTGGGATGTGTGACATAAGCAAGTGCTGGTTTATTGAGCTGCAGAATCCCTGCATGATTAGTCTAAATGGCGTACTGATTGGTCTAACAACGGTTGATGTTCTTATGGGCATATCCAGGAAGGAAATCAGTCGGAATAGAGAAGATCGGATGTACGATATTTTAGTGCATTCTGTGTACCAGGGGACATTCTTACCATTTGTACCACAGGACATACCAGTGGACTATTCTGGGTTTAATGCATTCTTATGGCCGTACAGGCCTGACTTGTACATATTCCCTACGTGCTTATCTGCTCGCATTGAAAGCGTATGTGATACTTATGTAATTCCTGTGTGCACTGCTAATTCATGCATTGAAGTGAATTGCGGCATGCACGGTCTCATTGAAATAGTTCAGAATTAATACTTCCCTTTCGTTATCACAATAAATTTTTATTTAATTTCGGGTTATTCGGGTTATTAGAACTTATTGCATAATGCTTAAAAAGTACTCATAATATATCACACACTGTGTAATATATTATAGCATATTCACTTTACAATAGTTATTACACACTGTGTAATATATTCTATTTCAGCCTTAAAGCACTCCACTGCCCAAAGATGTTCGCTGTGCTTTAAAGACAAAAAAATTGCAGTTGGTAAAAAATATGACAACTCATAAAGAAAGAGTCGACAAGAGACTGCTGAGTCTATTAGAAGAGAGTGTCAAGAACAAGCACCGTTGTATAATTGGAGTATGCGGTAAAGTCAAGGAAGTAGTCCACCATATCCACTCATTACTATCTAGATACACTATTAGACCAAATGTCTTATGGGTATACGAAAAAGAGCTAGAAGCAAAGACGCATAAAATAGGCCAGGCAAAGAAAAGAAAGAATGCCGGGGAGGTGGCACTTTCTAATTTTGAATCATTTATTGTGAACACTGAGATAAATTACGTATTTCACAATGAAGCAGAAAAAGTCTTGGGAACAACCACTGACTTCTGCATCCTCCAAGACTTTACAAAGATACCTGCTAATGCACTGGCGAGTGTAGTGGAGAGTGTAAAGGGTGGTGGAGTGATTCTACTTCCAGTTGAAGAGACGCAGAATATATACACAAAAAGGCTTTACCACTTACTACAGTCAGCAGATAATTATATGATACTGGACACTCAGCTGAATGTACTTAAAGAATCAACTACTGTTGTAGAAGAGTTATTAGAGGATAAAGAGAACATGCAAAATATTCTTGACCAGAAGATACAGAAAGTAAAAGACTCTGCTAATATGCTGAACCCACTGAGTGTGGTATGTGCAAATAGTACAGCGGTCTTAATGAAACAGTGCAGAACACAGGACCAAGCAGATGCTGTACTAACTCTAACAGAGACCATAGATAAAAGGGCACTAATCGCTATTACTGCTGACAGAGGAAGGGGAAAGTCTGCAGCACTTGGTCTTTCTGTTGCACATGCTGTTGTAAAGGGACTGAACGATATTTTAATATCTGCACCGCACTTATCAAATGTTCAGACATTATTCCAGTTTATTATTGTAGGCCTAACTGCGAACGGGTACAAAGAACAATTTGATTTCTTTGTGGAGTACTCTAAAACAGCCAAGAAATCCATTGAAAAAATTTCTATTTCAAAGACGCATTATCAGACCATTCGGTTTATGCCACCGCAGAAACTAGTGCACTCACCGTCTATGCTTGTAGTGGATGAGGCTGCAGCTGTTCCACTGCCCACACTAAAAGATATGCTTGGGATGTATCCTACACTTATTTCATCTACAACTGCTGGGTATGAGGGTACTGGAAGGGCACTTTCACTGAAGCTGTTTAAGTCATTGAACCCAGAAATTATCAGGCTGGAAGAGCCAATTCGGTACAGGCGGCATGATCCAGTAGAGTATTGGCTAAACAATGCCCTGTCACTGTCACCTGAAATACCAAAAATGATTACGTTCCCAGCACGAGAAAAGTGCAAGGTGTACACGGTTAATAAAGCACTTTTATTTTCGGGCCATGAAGAGACTGAAAAGATTCTTAGGGCACTGTCCAGCATACTTCTGTCTGGCCATTACAAAAACAGTCCAAATGATCTGCAGACTCTTGCAGATGACCAGCACCATACTTTAGTCACATTATTAACAGAGGACGGAAGAGTGCTGGGTTTGGCGCAGTGCGTGAAGGAGGGCAGTAAATCAGCCCTTAATGAGACACAGCAGAAATATAATGAAAAGAGAACAGAAAAGGGTAATTTAATCCCCTGGTCACTCTCACAGTACTTCCTGGACATGGATATATTTGAGCAGGTAGGTCTGCGTATTATCAGAATTGCCATTCACCCAGATGCACAGTCAATGGGGTACGGATCATATCTTGTAGAAGAGATCATAAGGGCCACAACCGTAAATACATGCCAGAGCACATCAAGCAAGAATACGATTCTTTTCTCTGATCTCGCAATGGGCAGAATTGATTATATTGGCGTATCATTTGGAGTGACTCAGCGGCTGCTTGAATTCTGGCTGCGACTAGACATGAAGGCAGTTTATTTAAAGCACACCCTCTGCAAGACCACTGGTGAACACTCACTAATTATGATGCGAGCACTGTCTACGAAAGCACAAGAAAAAGTGAACGTATACCAAAGAGAGTTTACTGAGAGATTCTTAGAACTTCTTCCTGGATGTTTTAGCACTGTTTCTACACTCATTGCTCTGCAAATAATTGCTCCATTCCAGGAGGACATAGCCGAGTTTGCAGAATCAAAGATCCAGCGAATGCAACAGTTCTCTCGTTGTAATTTAGATCTAAGGATAGTTGCAGACCTTCTCCCTATGCTGGCAAAGGAAGTCTTAAAGACAAAGAAATCAACTGTCTCTACAACCCAAAAGATAATTTTGCTGGGAATGGGCTTACAACACAAAACAATAGAAGATCTTACAAAGGAGCTGAAATTACAGCACTCACAAGTGAAAATGCTAATTGCTAAGGCAATGGCTTCTCTCTCCCACTCCGCATAAAAATAAAGCGCTCTTTGGTCTTTTAACCACTTAAAATTTGTTTTCGGATTTTTCTCTATGCATATAAAGAACGCAAGAAGAATTATTGTTGAGTCACTGGAGGGAAGAAGAAAACCCACAGCGCACGATATAGAATACAATATGGACGAAACAGACAGAGACATTCTGCAGTATTTACAGAGCAGGCACTCTTGGTTCACAGAGGACATGTATGAACTGGTCATGGACAGACTAGAAAAAGAGCATCACTTTTTGCAACGAATTGCCATAACAAAAATATCTGATGGCGATGATTTGTCAGAGGAGTGCAATATATGTGGAGGAAAGGAAACGGAAGATGACAACTTTCTTGTGTTCTGTGATGGGTGTAATATTGCTGTTCACCAGTCTTGCTACGGAGTACCGCACATTCCAGAGGGCAGTTGGCTCTGTCGGCCATGCCTTTTGTCACCAAAAAAAGTAATTAGTTGCATTCTGTGCTCTTCACTGGGCGGAGCATACAAGCGAACCAGAAATGGGTTTTGGTGCCATGTGATATGCGGCTTACTCATACCCGGTGCGCGGTTTGAGAATGTTTCTTTGGTTGAGCCCGTTGACATAGATGATGTGCACAGGAGCCAGCACCACTGCACAGAGTGCGGGTTTAAGAAAGGAGGTGTGGCAAACTGTGCATACTATGGCTGTCGCAGATACTACCATGCGACTTGTGCTGTTGAAAGCCAGAAGTACATAGACATTGCCAACGGAATTTTATTTTGCACTGAGCATGATCCAAAGAAAAAAGCAGAACTGGCCATGACGCGGTCTCCTGATAGCAATTACCCCGTGCTTGAAAATCCTCCAGTCCTTCACAACTATGTCCCGCTATGGCAGCCGCAGAGAAGAGTTCACTTAGAAATTGAAAATGTTCCTGTAAAAATTTCTGATTATGTGGTCAACCGAATTGCAGAGCGTGATCTACCCAATATAAAATCAAGCGCATCCTGCATTAAAGACATGTTTGCTGCATGGCAAGCCAGAAAGAAGGACAGAACCATCATAAAAAGGCTTCGCATTGACTCTCCTTCAGATGAGTTCAACCACTGGGGGAAGAGAGTGTTTACAGAGAATCCGGCAATTACCAGGGAATCAAATATTTTACACGCGATTTTAAAACTTCCAGAAGAAATAGTCCTACCCGCAGCAGAAAAGTACTTGTATAACATATGCGCAGTCACTACGCACAGAATCGTGAATTCATACAAGCTCGCAGAGAACATAGCAGACACAACATCCAAGCACATTTTAGATATGGAAAGCAACAGAATCTCGCTTATCTCTAAATTCATTAAGGGATACAATCAGATCCAATCTCTGCACAATGCATTAACAGCTGCAGACAGGCATTCTCTATTTAAAGAGCAAATTACAGATGATATTGCCCCAGGGTACTCCTCTATAATACGGACGCCCGTATCACTTGATCTTATAAAGCAAAGAATATCTAAACTTAAGTACAAATCATTTGCAGACACCGTGAAGGACGTAGAATTGCTCATAAATAATGCATACACGTACAATGGCCGCGACTCCTTCATTGGAATAGAAACTGCTCACATAGAAGAAAAGCTTAGACAGTATACAGTCAAAGAAAATGAAATAATTCTAGCCAGAATATTACCAAACCCATACATGCCGTATAAAGTCATTCGCACAGACTTAGAAGCAATTTTAGATGCAGTAGAGGTACAGGAGATTCTAACAAAGGAGACTCACTTAATAGAAAGAGATAGACTAATTATAGTGGATTCATCAGAAAATATTATGGAAAGGCTATGTGAGCTAAACCGATTAACAGGAATATCTCTAAGCCAGGAAAAAGAACAAACTAATTCTGTAAAAGCAGCTGGTAATTTTAAATAACGGGTTTACCGTTTGTTATCTTTTTTGTAAATCTTTCTCAGATCATTTCCCTTTTAGGCGACTCTTCACTCTATTTTTATTCTTTTTTGAAAAATCAAATGAATAAATAGAATTTTATTTAAGCTTTATCTTTAAACTATAACTAAAATTATTTAAATTTTATCGATGTGTATAGATAAGAGAATAAAGCACATTCTTGCACTAACTGTATTTCTTATAACGCTAATAACAAAAAGTAAATGCGCAGACGGCATTAGTATAAACACAGATGTGCTCAGTTCAAATAATATTATGGGAGGCAGTCTGTATAGAACTCCTTTTCCTATAAATAACAATAGGCTTATAGGACAGTTTGAAAATATTTTAGAATGGGAGCTAGAACTGCGTGCAATCCTTGAACAGGTTTTAAGTGAGA
The DNA here is from genome assembly GCF_000250985.1 of Nematocida parisii ERTm1. Lineage (NCBI taxonomy): Eukaryota > Fungi > Microsporidia > Nematocida > Nematocida parisii. The sequence goes on along the minus strand of NW_013524651.1, from coordinate 251,082 downwards.
ACTATGCATGCATAGAGCATAGGAGCCCTGTTTGCGAGATAGTTCATACAATATTTAGTGTTATTAAAAGACTAAGCATTAACCATATGAAAGAGTTAATTATATATAGTAGTGTCTGCAGCTCAAGTGAAACAAGAGAACGGTATACGTATTATAAAATACTAGATAGGTGTAATAAATGGCAACCTAGTTTAATAAAGACAGTGTGCACATATATGGAAGATGTATTCCCCATGCATTTATTAACAGATCATAACCAAATACTACAAAAAGTAAGAAGCATCGATTTTCCAGTTTTGGCAGAAAAACATAATATTCGTAAATTATTCAGGCCAATGAACAGGATTGTACTTCGCTACATAAGCCCCCTAACATTAACATATAACACACAAAAAATAATAGGCAAATTACAAAGGTGTATGTACATTGTTATCTCCATGCTTATTAAAAACAGCATGATATACAATGACCTTTTAACCATAGATAACGACGAATTCAATAGAATAGAAGACTTCAAAAAGTGTAAATCAACAGATTCATTTATATTTCTTCTGAAGCATATTCGTGTTTTTGTGACTGCTATTCAGAAGGTTCTAGATAAAAGAACAGATGTGTGTGATATGGTCCCAGTTTATATTTACATTCGTGATGATGAAATGCTATTAAATTCATTTTCAGAACTCTGCAACCCGAGCAATTATGATACAATAATCTCAAACTTTGCTAAATTATTATATTTTGAGACTCAACAGCAAATGATATTCCTTACGCATAATATATATCTTAAGGCAATGGATGTATTTTATGAACTGTGCCATTCAAAAAAAGTTCAATTGAAATGTATTCGGAATATAATTGGTAAGCCAGGTGATGTTTTTATTAAACCAAAGTGCAGAAGCTTAACTACATCTTTGCACTTAAATGAGAATATCCCAGGCTCTGACAAGAGAATTGAATTCAAAGAAAGCTCTGCATTTGAAGAGGATGGAATTCAGCACAGATTAATAGGAAAAATGAGCGATAAAAAAAAGTTATTCTATGCTATACACTTTGTGAATACGTGCACTATGCAGTATGAATGCAAATGGCTACCAACTATTTCAAGGACGATGGGCAATAGAAGCACAATTGTAAAACCACACACACTAGCAGAGATAAAAATATATCTAATGAAATTAATGGAAACTTCTGATGTGCTGGGTGTTATTATGGCATACAAAAAGAAAAAAACAGGATCTGATATTTACTGGGTGAGAATTACAGACAATGAGATGGAAGTAAATACAATAGAGAGTTTATGTAAGGATCATGTTGTATTTTACTTTGTGTGGAAGCATGCCAATATATATGAAAGAATATATAATTTTGCTATATTTAGTTCTGGCGAAGAAACATTAAAAAATATGCCAATTCCTGTTATACTTACAGAAATAACAAGAGAGCAAATAATAGGATATAAATCGATAAACTCTCCTAACAGAATGTCCTTCGCTGAATTATCCACCATGCCGGTTATAGTTCCAGATACGTATACAGCGAATAAGAAACTCACATCAGGAGAAGCATATGCATTTAATAACTATCACAATTATTTTACGATAAACAGAAATAATTACTTCTACAAGCACCTAGACAATGTATTTAAAAGAGTTGAAGAGAAAAATGGTGTGCTTATTTGCCAGGAAAGGATTATGGATACAAAAATCTGCCGGCCTATAAATATTCCCTTGAAGATTCCCATAGAGGGTTTTGTGGCCGAGAATGACAAAGATTTCCTTAATAAGGTATTCAAAACCCCCGGCGCTCTGTTTAAAGCGCAACATGCATGTGCGTGTAAATTCTTTGATTTCCTTGACCCAAAGGATTATGAAATTGGTATATTCCTAACAAACGATGCTCCATGGGACTTTGTTTTAATCAATACACCAACAGATAATTATCATTGCATTCCATCTGAGTATGTTATACAGGAAATTAAATCCAATGTAATAGATTTACAGAACAATAGAGCATTTAATTTTTGGAATGCACAGGTTCGCTGTATTAATGAAAAATTAATTATACCACAAGAATCTCTTATTTCTCACTTATACAGAAATCTGTACATGATTGCATTGTCATAAACTATCAGCTGCGTATTGCATTGTGCCTTCAAGCTTTAAATGCCTTGTTCTTTCCAGTTCTATTCCATAAATATTTATAGTGGTTTATCCGTTGCTTTAATATGATTTTTATGGTTTTGTGCATTTATGGTGTATTTATCTATTATACTCATTTTTATGGTATTATTTATATTGTTTTCTTTATACGCATACATATTAAATTTAAAATTTACAAAAATAAAACTATTCTTATTCTATTCTTAAGCTGAATACTTTTCTTTCTTTTATTTTTTAAGTATCCTTTAGTACTAAAATAAATACAGTAAATATATAATGTACTTAAACACACAAAGCGTAGTAGTATATGGGTAGACATGACGTATATATTTATTAATAGAAACCAAAGCATAAACAATAATCTCTGGCTATGGGAAAATAACCATTCCATCAACTAGTTTGATTAGTTCTTCCTTTTCAAATGCCATAAGACCATCAATTACAGCTTCTCTGGATACATCACATAGAGAAACGATCTTTTCAACAGAAACAAGCTTATCATTTGGGTTATTTTCTCTGTAGGAGTATAATATGTTAAGAAGAGTATCTTGTGACTGTTCTTTTCTCTCTCTTCTCTTAACACTCTTTCTCCAAAGAGTGTGCTCAAGTATATCCACAGCTGCCATGGCATCTTCCAGGATAATTTCAGAAGAGAGTCTGGCTCTTGCATGCGCAGTGGACAGTCTTACAATACTTTCTAGTAACCTTGCAGTGACATTTCTGGAGAGGCTTGTCTTGTTCTTTTCACCCTCTTCTCTTATACGGATATATTCTTTACTGATGTATTCCTCTGCCTCATCTGTGAGTTCTGGGTTTATATTACGCGCAGCTTGTATGTAGGCTGAAATTTCATCTTGGGAGAGTTCGGATGCAGAAGATCTTCTTCCCATTCTTCTTCCAAGGACGTGCTCTGCAATTTCTGTGTCGTACTCGAGCGTGTCCTCTAAGATGTAAATAAGATCAAACCTGGTAAGAATTGATTCTGGCAATCGAATATTTTCACGCGGGGATAAGTTACTTCTGTACTGTCCTGAGATGGGATTGGCAGCTGCTAAAACAGAACACCTTGCATTTAATGTGATATAAATACCTCCCTTTGTAATGGTTACAGTCTGCTGCTCCATTGCTTCATGAATGGCTGCTCTTTCTGTCTCATCCATCTTGTCAAACTCATCGATACAAACAATCCCCGTATCTGCCAGAACCATTGCACCAGCTTCAATTCTTCTTGATCCAGTATCTGCATCAGCTACTATAGCAGCAGTAAGACCAACACCAGTTGCACCCCTTCCAGTTGTTCCCACTGAGAGCGGGGATATGTCTAAAACATACCTGAGCAACTGACTCTTTGCAATCCCTGGATCACCCACAAGAAGAACATTAATATCTCCCCTAATCTTTCCTCCTGTGTTTGTGTGCACAGCCTGCCCTCCTATCATCATGAGTAAAATTGCTTTTTTAACAGGAATGTGCCCATAAATAGATGGTGCAATATACTGCACTAGCCCATCTACGCCAGTTTCTGTTAAGATTTTAGTGACCGTATCAATACTGTTATTATTAGACATCTCCTTTTTCCCAAGTATTTCTATGTTGTTACCTATGATTGTTGTGCGGAGTGTATCCTGTGCTGCTTTAATATTTGATATGCATTTATATGTACCATACACACGCACTCTGTCTCCTGGCTTAACTAACCCGGCAAGGTCATTCTCTAAAATAACACTCACACCACGAGGCATCTGTCCTGGCTGCGCCAATTCTGGCATTTCCTGCAAAACTATTGTCTGGTGAGATATGTACTCACTCAGCCCATACTCCAGTTCTAATTGATTTCCATCAAGTGACTGCTTTGGAACAACTGATGTAGTGGGTGGCAGCATAGACATAGTATACATGTCTCTGTACTCCTTATACACAAATGAATTTGTTGGTTTTATATAATGAACGCTCTTCCTTATCTTCGGCCTAATTATTGACGCACTCGTAATAATTCCTTCAATTGACACCATGCGTCCAATATATTTAGAAAGAAGAGTGCGCGGTGTTATTCTCTCTCCGGACAGTATTCCAGATATTCCCACATTTACAGCCACTTGAGAATATTCCTGTGCTATTTCTTCAAAAGCCGGAAGAAGTGATATTGCATTCTCTTGAAGAGCAAGGGAAAGGTCTTTATTAAACCGCCGGATATCTCCTATGTCAATAATAATTCTCTTTGGTGGTGGATTGGACAGTAGAGATATTTTGTATTTCTTCTCTCCTTTTGACCGTTCAAAGAATTCTCTTATTTGTGCTCGGTATATGCCTATTGCATCCATAATTAAAACTTTTATTTACATTTTATGTCTTTACTGCTTAGGACGCTTTTTACAACAGTAAATAAATCTAAGCGCACTGGAAGGGAAGTAGAAGAATTAGTCTGTAAATACATTGAGACAGCACAGATAGTAGAAGAAACCATTCAATCTGCACTGTCACAGGGTAAAGTATAGCATAAATAAATTTAAGTTAATCCAAAAATTATTACATAATATGCATACATAATATACAGAAATGAGAATTTTAAAGGAATTGGAATTTTTAGTTAATAAAAATAATAAATAATACGAGTAGAAAGAATATTTCAGGGAATTTATGGTGCATTAATGTACAATAGAGTATTTGTAAGTACGTATTGCACATAGACTTATAAAATTCGATTTCAGTGGATTATTTAGATGATTAAATTAAAGTATGCCAGTCAATTGGTAGGGCCATAGTATATTCTGTAGTGTATTTCTATTAAAGGTATATTTGAGTTATATTTAGCTGTGGTTGGTAGGGTATGGTTTGAAAATTTCGATTCATTTTATTTTGATAAGGCATTAGAAAGTATCATGTAAAAATAAGCAAAAATAAGTATAAAAGAGAACACCGGATAATCACAGATAAATCTGTCTGCTGAAGAAAATAACCAAGAAATCTGTAGAGGGGGCAGTAAAGGAATCGCATATTAAAACATTCATATTGTATAAAATAATTTTTTATTCCATGAATGTAACTCACCAGAAGAATATCTTGCATTTAAGCACGGGAGAAAGGCGGTGCACAGGAACAAGCATTTTTCATGTGAATCTGCAGAAGGAGGAAAGACTGGAAATATTACAGATTCAGTTAAAAATACTGAAGGTAGAAATATTCAGCGAAAATATGTGGAAGATTGTGGAAATGGGTGACGGAGTGAAGGTTCCTTCAACAACAGAGAAAATACGAGTATTATTTGAGACAGAGAAAAACAATCCAAGTATAACATTCTACAGCACACCTAACAGAAAATGTGTTGAATTCGCTGGCGAACCTATTAATGGGCATGCGCAGGGGATGTTTCCGATTCTTTCGAATAATGAGTTTAGTATGGAGATGGTCTATATTGTGTCATTTGAAAGGGGATTTCAGGTGGTGTCAAGTGGTACTCTAAGTGGGATATATGATGGAGGGACAACAAAGACGTTTCATTACAAAATAGACAGCGGCCGGCCCAGGGATATTTTATTTGCAGGGGGGATGTATGAAGAGATGCAGTCTGGGAGAGTGACTATTTATATACCAGAGGCACTTTCAGATCGATTTGCCGCGGGTGGGAAGGAGTCATTAGAAGTACTGAAGTCATCGATCTCTGCAGCGCAGCAGGCTCTTGATTACAAACTGCCATTCTATAAGCTGTATGTTGTATTTAGTATGTGCAGTGTAGCAGGGTCAATTGGTCGGAACTGTGCTATTTTTAATATCTCTCAGATAATAGTACCAGAGGCAATAGACCAGTGCTTCTCAAGTATTAAGCTGCTTACTAAGATTGTGGCAGAGCAGTATTTTGGTGTGCATGCGTATGCGATTTCTGAGCAGGACTACTGGATGTATACGGGTCTTTCTGAGTATGTGTCAATGTATCTTATAGAAATGTTTTTGGGTGTTAATGAGGCAAAGTATGAATTAAACAGAAATATAGATTATATTCACAAGAACGATATAGAAGAGCCTCCGCTGTCATCGGTGGACAGGGCCAGAAATACGTTTAAGTCGCCATTTTTCATCAAAAAATCTGGGGCATTCATTAAAATCCTGGAGAATAATCTGACAAGAGCGTTCATGCAGAAGATTATGAAGGAGGTTTTAGAGGCAAGGACAATTGGGACACAGGACCTGATTCGTGTTGTAAAGGGGATTACTGGAAAGGATGTGAGAATGCTTTTTGAGGCGTATGTGTACAGGACGGGTATACCAACTGTTATAGCGCAGGTAGAGCAGAATAGCAGGGCGGGTGGATTCTCAATTATTCTCAAGCAGAAAATTCACTCAGTGCATCCAGAAGCAAACAGACACATTACAGGGAATATATGCGTGCGAGTGTACGAAACAGACTCGGTCCTTGACCATGTTCTTTTTATAGGGAGCACTCCAATCACGCACGAGTTGGCATGTAATCAAAGAAGTCAAAGAAGAAAGCAGAAGGGAGAAGAGTCAGCGTCTCTGCTTTGGATACGCATAGACCCGGGCCTGGAGTGGATGAAGGTGTCTGTTGTAGAGCAGGCAGATTATATGTTTGCAGAGCAGCTGGTCAGTGAGAAAGACGTGTATGGGCAGATGGAAGCGCTGGCGGGTGTGCAGAAGAATCCAAGTGAAACAATCTGCGGGATTTTAGAGAGAGTGATGGGGGATGCCCAGATGTTCTACAAGGTAAGCGTGGCAGCAGGTATACTTCTGGCGAAAAGCGTGAATGAAGAGTCAGGGTATTTTGGGTTTCAGCGGGTTGTTCAGTACTTTATTAACAGCCATTGTATCCAGAACACAACAATTGTAAAAACAAATGACTTTTCGCAGTATAGAACATACTTTATGCAGAAAAACATTGCGTCGTCTATGTCGCTGTGCCAGCTGGATTCAACAAAATCATTAAGTGGCCGGATTATTCGGGCAAAGAATGTAGTTTCTGCGTTTCTGTTGAATCTTATGCGGTACAATGATAATACTGGAAACCAGTTTGAGGACTCATTCTATATTGCAGACATCATTACGTCTCTGTCAATTGCGCTGTGCTCTGATGCATATTTAGATACAGGGCCATTTGTAATGGAAATCGAGAGGCTCAGAAAAAAGGACCTTTTATTCCCCAGCCACCAGAACATTGTCACATGTGCTACAATTAAAGCATTTACTCGGCTGAGCATACAAGGCTGCATTACAGTCTCGTTCAAAGGAATTTTGCGATACACACTGCCAGAGAACTTCTATAAGGTAAGGATGGCAGCGTATGAGTCATTGATTCTTCTGCACCCAGACCAGCTTAAGCTTATTATAGAAATGGCAGAGAGTGAAGAGAGGCTTGTCCGAATAAAGATTCTTAAAACAATAAAAGATGCTGCGATGTGTGCAGCTCTTCCCATTTTTGAGAAAATCCGAGCGCATGTCACGCAGATACAGGAGATAGGAAGAATGTTTGCAGGTGACGAGGAGATAGATTGCTTAGTGGAAGAAATAGAGGGGCTGCTTATGGAGCCAACTGAACTTGTGGCAGACGTTGTAGAAGAGGCCATACTGCACGACATGAGCAGTGATGATGAGGTAAAAACCCTGCCCAAGCTTATTATAAAACTATTCAAGCCACTGACCATAAAAATACCATTGAAAGATGTCCCAGAAGAAGTAAGAAAAGAAGTAGATGCCCCTGTGCCTATAGTAGAGGAGGCAGTGCAGCCGCCGCCTGAAATAGATGTAGATGCACTTTATGAGAATGACACGCACAGGGCCATCTACTGCTTGGATAAACCTCAAAAGATTGCTGCATGCCACCTTTTAGACCACATAAAGAAAAGCAAGGCAAGCATGCATATTTCCCAGCTTTCAAAGAAAACCGACCCACAACAGAAAAAGAGAATTCCTACGTTTGATGACATAACCATTGAAATAAACCATAAAAAATCTACAGCAGATGAACCACACGCTTTAACAGAGGAAGCCAATAGTGCTCCTAGAGAGGATGCTTCTTCTGTGCCGGCACCAGAGAGCTCTATTGAAAATATTTCTGATGGTAGTGTAGTTGAAATAAAAATATCAAATGAGGAGGCAAATACACACTTAAAGAATGAAGTGCGCTGTCTCTTTAACCAATCAGATGACTATCGAATGAGCAATATATATGCAATGGCTGCACACATATTTAGAGAGTACTTCAAGTCGGCGCAGTACGATACATCTTCGTACTGTACAATAAAGTACTTCCAAGCATACTTTGAAAGAGAGTATGCAGCATTCTTTCACATGACACAGCACGAGTTTGGTTTAATTGACAGCGAGTGCAAGGACCGAAAAGGAAGGGATATTCTGGTTGAGATGGTTGAAAAGGTAATAGAAGCGGACAGACACAAAATATTCTCTTCTCCCATTGATATAGATCTCTTGCGAGAGTACAAGTATCTAGAAATAGTTAGGCGGCCTCTGGACCTACAGATGATAAAGAAGCGGCTAGAAGAGAATGAGTACTTTATGGTTGAGTGCGTGATGTTTGATATTATTCAGGTCTTTGTAAACTGTCTAACATACAATCTGGTTGATTCAGATATATACAAAGAAGCACTTTTTGTGCGAAAAGAAGCAACAAAGATTATACAGGACTATAGCGCAGAGTTTCCGCATAAGTGCATGCTGAAGGATGCACTATTTGCAGTAATTGCAGAAATCATGCAAGCAGAGGAGTTTGCTGTGTTCTTTGAGAAAGTGGACAAGGAGCAGTATCCACAATATTATTCTATAGTCAAAGAGCCAATGACCCTCTCTCTTATAAAAACCAGAGCACAGAGCAATTACTACAGAAATATTATGCATTTTGAAAGTGACTTCCAAAGAATCAGCACAGCCACTCTACTGTATAATGGGCCTGCCTCTGAGATAACCAAGCTGGGAAAAGCACTTATCAACAAAGTGCAGAATCTAGTGCAAAAAGTGTTCCCATGGTATAGAAGTATGTTCAACAAAAGAACTACAATACAGCAAAAAACAAAGGCACCAGCTGGGACCAGCAAAAAGATAAAGAGCCAAAAGTAAACAGAATTGTGCTCTGGTTAATTAAATACTGTCTATTGTTATTCTATCTTTAGGCTTAGTTTGTTTGTATGTATGTCTGACAGGAATTACTTCAAGGAGTGCCTTGTGTAATCCGAAATAAGAGATTTTGGCTATTTTTACATCTTTACAGAATATCCTGCACGCATCAGCAGATCATAAATACCGCAGCCCACCGAATTTTTTTTATGGAAAAAAGAAGAGCAGATGTGCCCCCCTTGAAGAAAATAGCATACGATGCATCTGTTGTGGGAGAAGGCAACTGGTGGGATGAGGAACAGACCACAACCATCCTGCAGAAGAAAATAGATGCAATATTTGCACAAATCGAGGAGTATAAGAGAGTTGCAGAGCATGCAGAGAGCGAAAAGCTAAGAATAGAAAGAGTGAAGGTGGACGAGTTACTTTCTCTATTGGAGAATGTACACCCAGATAAAGTAAATTCAGAGATGCCAGAAATAATTAAGAAAGAAATACTAAACTGCCAGCAGCATATGCAGACCATTTCGCAGTTAAGAAAGAGAGCAAGCCAAGCAAAAGAAGTTACTGTGCAGCCCCAGCCAGAGGCTACTCCAGCAATAGACGCAAGTGAAATATCTGAGCACATAAATCGTATAGATAGCTTAGAAAGCAAAGTTCTACATATGGCCAGTAGGCTTCCTCCTAATTACACGAAGCTAGTCAAAGCACTTGAACAAGAGAACAAGGACTTGTCTTTAAGCATAAAAGTACTTACGGAGAAGATAGAAGAGTTTATTAAGAAAGACGCAGAGTCGTACAGAGAGAAGGAGAAAGCAGAAAAGAGAATTGAAGAAATATTCCAGGCATCTTCCAAGAAAGAATCAGAGCTTCTGGCAGAGAAAGAGAGGATTTGTACAGAAAAGGATATTTTACAGAAGAGAGTAAATGAATTATATCTAGCTTTAGAGACATTAAATTCCACAATAGTTGAGCAAACTAGGGATTTAGAGAATGTATCAGAGAACCGGGTGGAGTGTGCAAACCAGTGCCACATCCGAATAAAAGAGCTAGAGAACAAGGAAATAGACCGGCTTGAAGAGGTAGCATTTCTTGTGCGAAAATACATTGACACAGGAAAGAAAAACGATTTGTTACTAGAAGAAATTACAGAATTAAAGCACCAGATAAAGTACAGTGCACCACAAATAATCTCTATTCCAGAAGAGTCCAATAATCACAAGGAAATCATAAAATCATTACAAGAAGAACTACACCAACTAAAGGTGGATGTAGAAAGGGGCAAGATGGATTATTTAGAAAGAAAGTCTTCGGCGAATTACCATAAACGAAAATCTGTTCAGCATGAAGCAGAATTATCAGCTGCGAGAAAAGCTGCAAGTGATTTAGCAGAGGTAAACAAGCATTTACAAAGCAGATTGCACGAGTCAGAGAAAAGTAAGAAGCTGTCCTCTCAGAGAGACATAGAGCTGTATCAGGGAATGATTAGATGCAGTCTCTGCTCTACTAATATTAAGAATGTAGCACTCAAGAGATGCATGCATCTAATGTGTCGGGCGTGTATTGATGAAAGAATGGCAAGCCGGCAGAAGACTTGTCCTTTGTGTGGCACCACCTGCACCCCAAATGACATTGTAAGTGTCTATTTGTAGGCGTATATAAATAATAAATAGAAAAGTTTTATGGCAGAAGATGCTTTTTTGCGCGCAGACTTCTCTCTTGATGAGTATCTCAGTAGGATATTGGCAGATTCCTCTGGGGAATGTTCTCGACTGAAGGACCAGCATGTAAGGATACTTTCACAGCACGCGGATTCTCTGTCGTGCGAGATAATTAGCGAGAAAGAAAAAATATACGAAGGTTTGAATACGCTCAGTGCGCTTGTAGCAGAAGCCAAGCGCATTTCATCTGAACTTCCAGAATTATTCCTGCCTCTATTATCTGGGGAAACGAGTAAGCTAGACTCAGAACTTCACAGAGATTTAGAGAATGAGGTAGAGGCCATGCAGGGAGATTTATCCATTGCAGAGGGGCGCACACTTCAACACAAAGAACATATTACTCTAGTGATAGACAGACAAGTCTACACAGGAATAATTCTAGTATGCAAAGATATAATCATAGTAGGGCTCAACACACAAGAAGGCAGGGAAATGTACAATGCATTACTAATTAAAGAAATACAATGTTCAATTGAAGGATCCTCTCTTATAATATTACTGCCTCCGATTAGAATTGAAATCACAAAGACAGAAAGCACTCTAAAATACCTTCTAAATAAAATAATAGGAAGAGAGGCAAGTAAACCCCAAAAAACCCCAAAAACAAAAGAGTCCAAATCCGAAGCCACATCAGAAATATCCATTAATGAAGTGGATGGGATAGAGTATAAAAAATACCTCTTACAAATAGGAAGAATTGAATCGATCGAATCTCTATCAAATGATGAAATTATCAAAGAAATTCTAGCCATGCACAAAGCAAGTCAATGGAAAGGCACTTCTTCATTATTAAAAATACTCAAGAAGAAAAGTATTTTAGATGCAGTAAAAATATACTGCCAGATAGAAGGAAAAATAATAGAAAAAGCAATTGATTCTGTAATTTCAAAAAAAGCCCCAATTGCTTCTATTATAGAAAGAGTGCACACACTATTAGACCATTACATAAAAGGCATTGAAACAGTCTTCCCAGAGAGTGCAGCATACGGGTACATTGCAATACATTTAGAGGACATCCATGTAAGCGCAGCCAAGCATATATTTAGACTATTTTATATGTGCAGTGATTCATTAGATGAAAATAATGACAGCCATGCATTCATTGCCTCATTAAAAAAAGCATTTACATATAATGGATACTCTTATGGGTATACAGTGCGCGTAGGTGATGTTGTATTAAAGGATATTTTAAAGAGTAAATACGGGTTTAACAAACAAGTCATGCAAAGTGTATTCAAGCAAATGCAAAAATAATTCAGATTTATTTACAGTATGACTTAAATATTAGATGTAAAGAAGGTTGTTTGTTTAGTACTCGCTCTGTACGTGGTGAAGTGTTCAAGCATACTTTTATCCTCTTGGTGTTCTGCTGGGTCTGTGAGGAATTCTTTAAATTTACAGTCAATGACAAATTCTTCTTTCTGGGGCTGCATTCTTTTTATTGTCATTTTACTTTTTATATGAATTTTTGATCAGAAATGATTTAAATTTATGCGATTGATTCCATTTGCGGATTTACAGAATATTTCTATGATAAGAGTAAGTCTGAAATTGTTAATTTTAAATTTAGTATTTTCTATATAATGTGTAATAAAGAAGGTATTTCTATGGGTTTGTATGTATTATTATATCTTGTATAAAAGTCTTATATGTGTATAATTATAATAATGTATAAAACATTGTGTAATAATAAGCAATATTGTATATTTAATTTTATATTAAAATATGTAAAAGTGCATTTATTTTTTAATATGCAATTACTAAATTATTATAATGAATAATTTTGGGTTATATCGGATTACCAATACTTTGACCAAATAATTAATTAAATCATTTTCTATATAATATTCATATTTTTGTGTTTCTAGTCGTATGCTATTAGATATTCTCTATATAGAATAGTATTTTTGTCCAGAATTCTTATATTTCTTTAATTATCGCTACTTTTTGTTTCTGTGCCTTCTAAAATAGTAAAGTTATTAACAATACCCTCTTTATCTGAGATTATACACTACTACTTGTTAATAAAAATCGCATATTTTCTAAATTGGTTTTTTTAATCTCTGGAGTCTTTTGACTTTTCTTCAGTTTTTGGAGTCTCTATTTTGATATTATATAAATTGGTTTGTTCTTCAGTTTTTGGAGTCTCTATTTTGTTATCATCTAAACATTCTTCTATGCCATTCATAATTTCTGTTATAGTTGTCTGATTCTGTGGTTTTATTCGATTTTCTTCTTTACACTCGTTTTTTTCCTGGCTGTTTTCTAAGATTGCAGCATGTTCTATATTTCCTTCTATTGAAAGATTTTTATTTTTTTTATTAAGAATGTCTATATGTATTCTAATATGGGTTATTGTATTTTCGTATATTTCAATAACGCGGTTCTGTATACTCCAGTAAAACGCTTGGATTGCGAGCATATCATTGCTTTCATCTGGATAAAACAAGAGTCTTTTAATAATAGTTACAAGATTGAAATACTCTGATGGTTTAGTAGAAGGAATGCTCTGTTCTGGTAGAGCTATGGTTGAGTCATGTGGGTTTTCAGTAAAAGAGTTATTACTTACTGTTTGAGTTGTATTAATATTTTCACTATGCTTATTGTTATTTATTTGCTTTAAAGCAAAAATGAATGATCCTATCAGCGCACCACCAATAGCGGCTATTATTAATAATTTCTTATTCTCTACAATCATCGGTATAAAAATTATTATTCTTATTCTTATTCTATTTATATTTATATTTTAAATTAAAATCATTTTTAATTTTTCTAAATTAAGTTGTAGTTTTTTAAATTAAAAATTATTGCCCATGCAAATTTTAATATTTTTTTAAAAATTTGAAAATTGCATTCTATTATCATACAAGACCATCCATCAGTATGCATTGTGGTGACATCACGACTCAGATGTGAGCCCCTGAGTGTGATCTGTCTGCGAGCCATCGCGCGCGGTGATCTCACCAAGGCAAACGGCCGGGATCTCTGAATCCGTATATCAACTTCCGACTATTTAATCGGAGTTCTTCTCATAATTTAAGAAGGAGACCCAGAGGAGCATCAGCGGTTTAATTTCATCGCCAGTCCTAACACAACTGCGCCCTTTAACTCCGTGTCCGCGCAGGCTTAGACCGCTTCTTAAATACAATAAAGAGCTCGCCCCTTTTGCCCTCTTTTCTCTCTTGACTACGTAGCAGGGCGGCGGTAGTGTGACTCCTCGTGAGTACGTCATGCATAAATATATAATATTTACTGTCTAATTAGCTCTAGACGTATTACTAGTCTATACACAGTATAATGTGAGAATTGCTCACTGTAGAATATACATCTAAAAATTAAATCCAGAATAGTCTGCTAATCAGATAAGAAGTTCAGGATGTTTTGGGTTACATTCTCTATTACGCATATATTTAACTAGTATACTATTGCATAATATACTAAATAATCCATTATATTTTGGCATAGTAAATTATTTGTTTTGTGTAATCTTCCATATGGTATATAGAAAGGGTTTTTGGCATTTATTAACACATAATTAAATGTAAAGAAGTGCCATATTTACATTATTAAATTATTAGAAATAATTAGAAATTGAATTTCAGTTGTTTTAACAGTATTTGTACTTCACATAGATTCTGGGTAGAAGCAAAATACAGGCATTTATTATTTCCTATCATAGATTTAATTGGGGTACTTTCTGTTGATAGATTGATTATGCGGGTGAGTTATATATAGAATCCTTTCTTCTATTTATGTACGGCTGTATAGAATATCTTGATGAAAGGAGTTTGTTCAATGGATATTTCTTTTCTCTGTCTTTACTCGCCAAAATAAGTGCTCCTTTATGAAGGTGCTTTACTACACCAACTTCAAATAAATCCCCTTTTTCTATCCTTACCATGTCTCCCTCTGTAATGACTTGTTTCTTAATGACAACCATGGTTTTTCCATCTGGCAGGATGTGCATGTACTTGTCCGATTTTACACCGAATATCTCTGCTAAATCATGCTCTGCTTCTTCCTCTGTACATCCTCGGAAGGGCTTCTCTGAGTGGTGCCTTCTTCTGACTTTCTTTGTATCTTCATCTTCTCTTGAATTTCTATTTGCAATGTCATTTGATATAATTGCTTCTTTTATTTTGATGTGTCTCTCCTCCATTCTTTTATCTGCCAATTCCATTTTCTTTTTCTGTCTTGCCATTATCTTTTGGAGCCCTGCTGTTATTGAAGCCATTCCAGTAAAAACATTTACAATTTTATTTACTAAAATATACTACCTACTACCCACAGATATAAAAGCATACTAACATTTCCTTTTAGGGATATTTCTGTGTTTTACACCCAATACACGTACAATAACTAATATTTTATGTATATATTAAATATCTCCTGGCATTATCAAATATCTGGAAGTATTCATATAAATATCCTTATCCTGCCCAAAAAACAAGTATATGCTGTAAGTTGCCTATTTGTCACTGTTTTATACATGATTTCTATTTATATTCAAGTATTTATAATGTGTTTTTTCTTTACTATAAAATCATATAAGTGCTTTTCTCTCTTAGTTAATAAGATTCTAAAAATTTCAGAATTCTTTTTATTTCTTGTTTTATTTCAGAATATTTTATTACCAGAGGAATATAAATAAATTTACTCTTTAGATTTTATATTTATTGAGAATATTCTATAATTGACGAGAATATTACTGGATTAAATATAACGGAATTCTATGAAATTAACAGATAATTTTATTGCATGAATTCCAAATATTAATATTATTAAACAGAATAGAATAAATTACATTTCTATTTCTTTTAAAAGGCTGTGCAGGGAAGAAGGCGGTGCTATTTTACTTGGTGGTAAGTGAATGTACATGGGACCATCTACGCCTTCTATTTTCTGTCTTTTAACTATTTCGTTATATACAACACTTAGAGTTGCAAGAATAATATGCCTTGGATCGCTTTCTTTAAAACATAGTGTGCTTAGAAGGTCATTCACTCCCTGCAGAAGTCTATTTCTTCTGTCAAGCTGTATAACGCGGATTCTTTTTATTTCTTCACTTAGCGCAGACTCTAAATCTCTTTTTTCTGGCTTTTCCGAGAAAATAGTTGAAAGCGCACGGATATCTTCTCCGTACTTCTTTATTACATACTGTAAATATTCCTGCAGGTGGTACTTCTTCATAAAAGGCAAGGATGAGTCTAAGAGTGTAATTGCTTCAGGTAGTCTAAAAACATCTGCAACTGGCCTGTCTTGTACTAAATGCAGTTTAAGGAATACTCCTGGTTTATACGCAGAGAAGAATAGTTCATTCTTTGAAAGAATCTTCATAAGGAGTCCACTTCCTAATGCAGCAGGCCGGGAGTGTATAAGAATTCCTGTGGGCTGGTGCTGTATCATTGTCATTTCTGTTGGTATTGGATATTCAATCTTATCCACACCTATTGGAATATCAATGCTTTCTTTTTTTCCACTTTTATTTCGTATACGTATTCCTATAAGCGAAATAGTAATTCTTTTAAAAAATATATTAGATGCCTCTATAACACCAGAAATAGTATTCTCTACTTTATACCTGTCCAGCTCTATACTATTCATATACACTGCCAGAGCACTCTCCTGTGTATTAATACAGAAATACCACTTCTTCTGCAGGTCACTTTGCATATCCACCAGAACTATACACGCACTTGTTCTGAGCTGTTCAACAAAACTCTTTAATACTTCGCATCTTTCTTCCTTTTCAACGAATGCATACTCTTTATCTGATTTGGTAAGTGCCCATCTCTTTATAATTCTTCCATTTTCCATCTGCACAGGAAATATCCGGAGGGGAAATAAGAGTGTTCTAGCTTGCTCAGACAGACTTTTTAACGATACTGAAGAAGGTCTTTCAAACACAACTACGACTGTGTCCATATAAAAATTAATAAAACATTTTCATATAAGAAGCCCAGTCTTATACCATCATAAAATACAGAAATACATCAAAATAAAATATTAGTCTATACTACAACAGACAGCACAGAATAATCATACAAATCCAATTATATACACTGCCCTCTTTATAAATATAATCATTGTCTATTATAACTAAATCCAGACATTTATTAAGTACCCAAATATGCAATAATTCCATTTGTTGTTTATGATCCTGCCAATGTACTAACTGTCATTTGTCTGTTATATTGTCTAATTGGATAGCAATGTTACTATAAATATATTTATTGACATTTATTAGTCTATGAATAACCAATAAATAATATATTTTTATAAAAAAGTAAACTTCTTCATTATCAAGAAATTATTTTTATTTACAGATTTATTTTAAGAATATTTAAATATTTTCTACTTTTAATAATAGAGATATGCTTATAAGGAAAGAGCTTATTATAATTATTGGAATAGTTACTTTATATAGGATATGCTGTAAAGTAGGGTTAAGTACATATGAGAAAACCCATGGGACTGAGATAAAAGATGGAATGTACATAAAATCCAATGGGTCACTATCTCCTATACAGGAATTTATTTGTGAGAAGTTGAATTTAATGTATTCAATGCGGTTTTTATCACCGGGAACAGATGCACATTACAGTCTAATTGTTATAGATGATGAAGAGAATGAAAGGAATTTAAAAATAGAGTCAACAAGAGACTATAATAAGGATGTAGCATATATAAAACCTTCTACTGAAGAGAAGAAAGAAAAGGCAACAGAGATACATCTCACTGAGCAAAAGAATGAAGAAACAGCAGAGATTCCAACTGAAAAAAAAAATGAAGAAAAAAAGAAAAAGACAACGTATTTTGAAGACTACCACCAAACACTGATAGAGATGTTTCCTTCTTCTACTGGGTTTTTATCAATATATACTTCTAGAAATGATTCGTTTATTAAATTTCTTCATCTTGAGCATGTAAGTAAGCATAAAATTCATATTTTAGCTTGTTTATTTTTATTGGCAGAGGGAGTGGATATACCACTGAAACTAGAAGGCAGTAAAACTAGCCCAATGCTAGTCTTGAAAGAGATCATAGTAAAATCTGAGGAAGAAAATAAAACAGAAGACTTGAAAGAGAGTAAGCCGGAAATAAAGAAGAAAAATAAAAAGAGAAAATTAAAAGAGAGCAAAACAGAAAGTAAGAAAGAAAATGAAGAGAGTGGAGAGAAAAAAAATATATTCTCTCTAAGTATGAAATACCGCCCGGATAGTAGAAAGAATGAAAATAGCAAAGAAAAGAAAAAAGCAGTACCACAAACAAGAGCAGCCAATGTTATAAATTTCTTTATAGGCAATAAAACGAATCTAGATATACGGGAAGGGGGTAAATATGCAGAGCCAAGAACATATGAAGAGTTTAAAACCGGCAAGTTTTTAAACAATGCACGGTGGCTAATACAGTATTATATATTCGAGTACTTGGATAGTGAAGAAAAAATAATTGAGTTGGCAAAAGAGGTATATTCTATGCTTAAAGAGTGTATAGAACAAAAAGAGAAGGAAGGATCAAATGAAGACGTGGAATATCTGAAAAGCATTGTTGACAAGTGTTTTGTTAAATCTAGTGGTGCTAATACAATTAAAGCAAAGCATAGAATAGACATATTGACTACAATATATAAAGAGTCCCCTCTAGTAAATGTATTTCCATTTTCTGGCGACATAGATATATCAAAATATAGAAGTATCTCATCATATAATAGAAAAGAAGATTCCTTTAATGTTGGCAAAAAGTACAGCGACTGTGTTGAGGCTGGATTGCTTAGCTTGTTTTGCTGTTTAGCATATGATTCAAAGAGTAAAGAGTATAATATAGACCACATGGGAGAAGTATCACCGGACTTGAAAAGGTTCTTTGATACGTACAATAAACAACTGGAGACTGATACATACGAGATGCATATGGAGTGGAGTAAAGTAGTGGCTGATCTAGAGAATGAGAATATTAGATATCTAAAAGAAAATAGAAATGAGCTTGCACCTGGTATAATAAATATGCTATATGTCATTGCTGAAATAACTGGGAGGTATTCTGATGAAGAAGAATCATTTAAAGAGCTTAATACTCTTCTAGAAAGGGAAGATAATGTTAATCAGAGTGAATTATTCACAAAAGTAGAGTTATACACAGAAGAATTGATTTTATCACTCTCTAAGAAATATACTGCAGAAGAAGACTCAGAATTGCCAAGCAGAGAAATAAAGATAGATATTTTAAATATGTCAAAATGCCCAAATCTTAATGGGCAAACGGAATTATTTGGAGAAGTAGTTATAACATATAGTTATTTAAATTTAGAAGGAGGAATAAAATTGATCCATACTATTGAGCATTTACAGGCCACATCCTTCCCCAGTAGAATTAATACTTTAACAAATGAAAAAAAGAAGGAAATAATTAATAATAAGAACAGTATTGAGAATGAGTCGGAAAAAACTCTAACAGATTTCCTACTTATGCACTTTGTAGACAAATTAATGGAGGGTAACAGATTTATAAGTAATTATTATAAAGAAAATATAAAGATATCACGAGAAAACAACTATTTCTACCCAATAGAAAAGTTTTTTCTGTATAACACATTTAAAAGCGCTGAATATAAAATATACATAATACGATATATTAGAGAGTGCTTATTAGAGCATTCATTAGAAGAAACCGATCCATGGTCACGACTTCTGTCTAATATAATAGGAAGTCTTCCATTAGAAGACTTAAATACAGTGCGTGACGTTTTTTTCAATCCATTATATAGAGCAGGATTCTACAAAGGTTTCTGTACAAAAGTTAATATACCCATAACGATAGTTGATAGAAATATCCTTTCATACTCAGCAGGTGTGTATTATGAGCAATATATATATAACAACAATTTTTTCAATAGGCATTTAGAGTTTTTAAAGGCTCACTTACTAACAAAAAGTGATAGAGGGAACTTTTTTGCAGCTATAGTATGCCAAATTGACAGTGGTTCTAATACTCAGTTTCTTTCTCTATTAACACATGGAATTACATCTATAAAACCATTATTAGAAATTGAAGCATTTTTAAATAGCATAGACAGAGATCTTCCAGAATATGAAACCGTCATAAAAGCCAATGATATATGGTTGGTTTGGCTTAACATGTCTTTTAGATCAGATGTTTTTAACAAGATTACAACAATACTCTTTGATAAAATTGTGATTGATGAAGATTTTATCACAATTAATGAAACTAAATATGAATATACAGATGAAAATATTAAAAATACGATATCAAAGTTTGAAAAATCAAAGTTTCCTCAAACAGTAAAGAACCACGTGCTTAACTTGATTAAAAAAGACCTTGAATACGCCAAAAAACTTAGTTATCTAATAAAAAAGTATGAAGTATTTTTGGTCCGTGACGTGCGCACGCCGCGAAAGCCGGCTGTGGGTGAGGTAATAGTCAACTAGAGAAAGTGTATCAGTATATCCGATTGTTCCTTTATTGAATGCAAAACTGGGTGCGGTATAATGTCTTGGTCTTGTCTTAAGTTCTTTCGTTGTTGTTTGTATCAGGATCATTAAATTAAAAAAATTAGATTTCTACTTTTAAAATTTCTGGAATTATATTAAGTCGTCAATTGAGTAATGGTTTGCCACAATCCGTATAGGAATTTACGACTAAAAGAATTCATTCATAAAATAGTGAATGCTCACTCTGTAATTAAGGCATTTTAAGAATAATAATAAATGTAAGGCATAAATAATATTTTATTTTAATAAATCATGCATAGTTCACAATAAATTTTCTATAGAAATTTACAAATGGCAATTATTATTTTTTGTTGGATTTACACTCTATTACGGAAGAATACTGCATATTTTGGCTTTAGTGGAAAATCATAGAAAGTGCATACAAAATTGTTTTATTTTTCTTTTCTAGGTATTTCTAATTGTGAAGAAGCAATAATTCAGAACAATCTGAATTTCGCACAAAATTATTTTCTATTTTTGGATTATAGTCTAGTTAGAAGGTGTGTCCTTTGCTAAATATCCAATTCTTTGTTATTTAGATGTGTATTTGTTATCTTTATTTTTCTATGATATTTCTTTTTCTTTTGAATTGGCATGGCCTTTCTTACAGGTTTTTCCTGTGCACTGTTCATAGATAATCCTGCGGTTGTTAGCCTTTTGGCCAGTTCTTGTGGTTCTGGAATGGTGACTTCTTCATATAACTTTATGATTTCTGGGTCTACATTCTTAATATTCAGTGAGTTATAGAAGATAGTTGATGAACCATCAATATCTTTCAGAACAATTGCTTGGTTCTTCTGGACCAGGCCATCTATAAAAGGGGCTATGTCATTACTTCTGTCAAGCAATTCTTGAATGGGGATGCCGTGCTCAGAATTGGTTTTTTTGAGTATTTCTAATAGCTCCTCTTCACTCTCTATTTTGTGCAGAGGTATGAACCGGAGAGTTTTCCCCTCTGTGATAATCCTTTGGTTTTTACTCAGAAGGTCTAGCAGGCCAGGCGTGCGCTCTATGTCTATACCAGTCTCTGCTTCAATTTCCTTAAAGGATACTTCTCTATTGTATTTCTTAATCGTTGTTAGAATTGTGTGGATGTATATGTTACTGTGCCGGGTATTTGGATTTCCCGCACTCAGCTTAGCATACGTAGTTTTATCCATAATGAAAAAATTTACAGAGAATGAATCCCTCATACAGTGCATTAAAAGATACACATAAAAGTAAAGCCCAGGAAGACGATTTAGAAGAAAATGAGATAAGTTTACAGCAAGTAAAAGAAGACATAAGAAATAAATTCACAAAAGAATTAATTGAAGGAATAAAATACTACCACCAAACAGATGGAGAGTTTCTTAGCGGTGGCGACTACTCAATAAGAGAGAAGATTAAAAGATATGGGAAAGTTTTATACACGGTCAAAGACACTCTATTTGTTAACAATGCCGAAGGAGATCCGCTGGTTGTTGTTTCTTATAAGGATGTTGACCGTATTAGAGAGTTATTCTGGCACTTTCATGGGGATGAACATAATCCAGTAAAGAAAGTTTATGACCTAATATCAAGAGAGTATTATGGGCTGAATATAAACAATATACACCCATGGATTTATATGTGTCCACAGTGTAGAAATATAATTCCCTGGGCAAAACCAATCCAAACGCGCGACTATCGGGTAAAGGTTATTCAAGAGCCATGGTTTGCTATATTTATGTTTTTAATCCCATGGAAAGACCTGGTCTCAGAAAAGGGTGGGTATATCTTGTTTGTAATGGACATATATTCCAAGTTCACTTTTTACAAGGAGATGCCATATTTTGACACAGATATAATCCACAACTATATTTCCACATTAGTTCATACGTATGGAGTGCCTATACTAACAAAGTTACATGGAGAGGAGCTTAGCTGCAAAGAGGTAATTGATTTTTTACAAAACACATACAAGACACAAGTAGTTGATCCTAAGAAGTATCCAGAACATTTTGCTTCTGAGACAACGCACGCTCCAAAGAAGCAGAAGTCGTGGCTTACAGTAGAAATTAGCAACAACCCAAAATCTGCATTAAGCGAGGTTTTGAAGAATGCAGTTTACAAACAGAACTTTACACCGTGCAACGAGAAAGGCATGCATATAGTAAGGCGCACACCAGCCAATCTATTTTTTAGGCGAGTTGTAAAACATGTCAATTGGAAAACTGCTCCATTCAAAAAGAAGTACACAATTCTTCGCGCAGACCTTCCCTCCCTAATAGATTTACTGCCAGAAGATTCAATGGTATCACCCACTACTCCAGTACCAAAAAACAAAAAAGCTAAAACAGAAGAGAATGAAGATTTATTAAATGAAATAGATCCAGAAACGAAGAATCTTTTAACTATGTACAATCCAAGTGACTACAAAAACACATATTTAGAGATAAATCCAGAAGATTCTATAAAAGGGAAAATAGTAGCAGTTGCTTCGCCAGATTCAATTTCTAAAGTACCTATACCCCGTTCTATGCTAAAGTCTTCTAGCATAATAAATCTAGCAAATGAAAATAATTGTCCAATAGCCATTCCTGGCGCAAGCGAGCTATGGGCCAGGGGCATAGACCCATCAAAGATGCAATTACTCCCGCATAAGTATTGGATTATTAAACCATCTCCAGAGAATCCCCATGCGTGGGAATTATACAATGTGGACACAAAAGAAATCAGCACAGTACCACAGGAAAGAATATTTAAAATGAAAAATAAATACCAAGAGGAGAACAAGCACTTAATTGGATTTTTATACAAAAAATTCAATTCATAATAAACCAGTATAAACAATGCATTAATGCAATAATCGTAGAAATTTCAGCTTATACCAGCCCCATAATAATTTCAGCTGTAAATTAAACATTCTGACTAATTTCAGAATTTTGGGGTACTCTAAATATTCCATTCTCTGCACAGTGCTTGGCTTTCCTTATTTTGTTTTTGGGTATGTTATGTGTTAATCGGACTGCTTCTGCTATAAGATAAGTCTATAAAGCACTCTACAAGAATTGACTAAAATTCTAATTATTCCCAATAAGAATAAATTATACAATAGAAACCTACATATCTAGCCATATTTAAACTATTCCTGGTTATTCTATCTATTATACCCAAATTTTCTGTATTATACTATTATTTAGTATTTTATTTTGTATACATATTTCTGAATATTTCATAATTCATTTAAGTATGGTTTCTGTTATGTTTATGTTATTGTTTATTTGGGCTGTATTTTATTGTTTAATAGACATTTTTGATAGAAAATTAATAAAAACTGCTTGGTTTAATTAAACTTATTCCTAAGAAATTTAAAATAAAAACACGGTTTACACAGATACACGCACAGATGAACCCACACTTCCTTACGCTAGATATTAATCCCCCACCAAAAGTTAATAAAAAAGCATGCATTACTATAGAAAAGGACATTCAAAGAACAATTACCACGCATTCTAATGAGTCCACAGTATCAAGCAGAATGATAGAGGCATACACA
Organism: Nematocida parisii ERTm1; assembly: GCF_000250985.1. Lineage (NCBI taxonomy): Eukaryota > Fungi > Microsporidia > Nematocida > Nematocida parisii. The sequence continues at coordinate 227,093 of NW_013524651.1, read as the reverse complement.
GAATTTGTACAGAAATTAAATTTAGAAAGAACTGTGCATCTAGCAGGGGCTGTTTCTGAAGAGATTCAAAGGATAGTTGAGCTAATTATAGAGCACGAAGTAAAAAGTCCTCGTTTAAAGATAATAATACTTTTAGAGCACATTTCAAAAACAGCCCCATCCGGGATTAATGCACTGAAATTACTTGAATCCTCAAGGAATAGTTTAATTAACAGATTTAATCTCTACAAAAATGCGTATAACTTAGAAATAATCCATAAAAACAGAAGGCTCTTCAATTATTCCCATATATTAGAAAGTCTTTGGCGGTTTCACAGGGAGTACAAGTATTTCTTATCCATTCTCATGAATCTTGTGCATTCTGTTGAGAAGTGCACTGATTTATACTCTAAGACTCACACAGAAAAATCCGAGATGCTTAATATTCTAAAAAATTCAGACATGTACACAGAAATAATTAATCTGAACAGCAGAGTATCCCACTGTATAAATAATTCCACAGAAGTTAAAGTTAGCGACATAAAGTTGCTTAAAGGGTTTATAACATACTATGGTGAATTAGCATATATTTCTTATGGCGTATACGGGTATGGCACGTACGATTTACTACTTCTTTTCTATGAGTTATTTGATAAGAGTGGCAATATCAAATCTACTTATAGGATGCACTATCTCTTGCTAGTTATAGATATGCATGTAAACCAATTCAGTAACAAGAACTTCTCAACAATTTGCAAGAATACGCTACTAATCAAGAATACTCGCATAAAATCCTTTCTAAACACAAATTATTCAAGAATCAGGTACATTATACTTCCGTGTACTCATAAATTATTTGGGTGTTTACTAATCCACATATTTATCACAAATATTCTACAAAAACTATTCGTATTTATAAATTCCCTACAAACACATAACAAGTTCAGCATAATAACTAATTTATACATACTCATATTTATGGTATTTTTATATACAGCAAGCATTATATGTACAGGATATTTCATTAGAATGAATGTAATCATTGATTATACCTACAGGAAGAGTACAAAATGGGTTATAAGATACTTTACAGATATAATTATAATTATTACAACCATAATAATTTCTGTTATTCAATGGAAGTATCAGATTATTATTAAGAGTGTAATTATAAAATATTTAACGGTTTTTTCAATCGTTACATCATTTACTTTTATTGTTTTAGACAGATTATTCAGATTATTACCTATTTTTATGTTTAATAAGAAAAAGAAAGGCATCCTCACATGTACGTACTTATGTGTGCATCTTCTGTGTACTGTAATATATTATTATAATTAATGTATATTAAATTCAGAATAATAAATTTATTCTAGAATAAAATTTATATTATAAATTATATTTATAGGGTCAATTCGGGTTATACATTATTATACCAATATGGTATGTATACGTAAGCATATCAGTGTATAATCTGAATTTTCATGGGATTAGTAATATTAATAAGGTAAATTATATTTATGGTGTACTTAAAAAGGACTGCTCTAGAATTAATATAAAGTATAAATAGAATTTATGAAGTAAACAAAATAAATGACTCCAGAAGCAATACTTAGAAACTCTGAGAGAAGGGAGAGAAGGTCTCGATTTAGCTTAAAAAGGCTTGCAAGGGTTATTAGGAAGGTTGGTAGTAAAGTATCTGCATCCCTATCAAACACAGCGGATATTCTTATGTGCAGGATGAGCACCCCTGTGAGTTCTGATTCTGATGAGGAGAGTATCATCAGGGTACGCATGATTCCTGCGAGTCCAGTAACAAATGTACTTATTAATTCACATATAGAAGAATCCATTGTACATAATCAGGAGAAGGATAATTCAACCACTGAGTGCAGCACAGAAGGTTCTAAAAAGTGCTCCAGTGAGGATCATGCACCAGGAGATTTAAATGTATCAGAAAGTATTCCAGCAGGAGTATCCATGAACAGCAGTAAATCATCCTGTATAAGTGAAATAATCCAGGCGGGTGATAACCCTAAATTACATTCATTACAGGACGAGTGTACATTTTGCACAGACTCCACAGATCCAATTAATACTTCACTGAGTATATCAGAAGGTCTTTATAAAGAGACTTCTTCTATAAGATCAATTATACCATCCAGTGTACATAAGACTAATCATACGATTATTTCATGTGTAGAGGAGTTTATTGAGCAATTATACAGGATAGTTATACATTCCAGTCCAATGAGGGATTCTTCTTATTTACCTGTTCTTATGCTATTCTATTTAAAGCAGCGTAAGTACACTATCCCCAGTGATTTAATAGCAGCAGAAGAACTATTCCATGTGGTTAGTGCTGATTCAAGCACAGCCACATCAGAGGATTTACCTGATGAAGTAGTTGAGTATTTGATTGCAGAGGGTTTAGAGCCCACTGTGTGCATTAATTATTGGATGGCGTACAGGTGTACATTAGAGCAAGTTTACAGCAAGTTTTACAGGAGTCTTCTTACAGCCGTACTGGCTCCTAATAAGACGCACACTCGGACAGAGAGTACACTTTTATTCTACAGGGAAGTATTATTCTGTGTAAGGGACCTTATATCATACAGTTTAGCAGACATGCAAGAAGAAGTACACACAAACACAGATTTCACTGAGGAAACTCTCTTCACTAATTTACTAGAGACACTCAGTCAGTCAAAGCGTGTACGGGAATTCTTCATGCACAGGAGAGTCACAAGCCAATCAAATAACAAGCCATCCGTATGTGACAAAGGACCAGTAGAGGCAAGTGATC